>NW_025814459.1:2612500-2912500 GCF_018902025.1 Drosophila willistoni | reverse complement strand
TATTAAATTTCATACTAATAGCTCAGAAAAAAAAACGAAGTTATTAAGAAAAGTCACTGTTCGTGACTTTGCCATTTATATGGGAGCTATATGATATAGTGATCCGATCCGGCTGAATCCAAGTATACAACGCCTGCAGTATATACAAGCCTACATGCAAAATTTCAGCTCTGTAGCTCCAACGGTCTAGGAGGAGTTTGCGTTGATCCAGACGGACGGACGGACGGACGGACATGGCGATTTGAACTCGTCTCGTCGTGCTGATCAAGAATATATATACTTTATATGATTGGAGATGCTTCCTTCTATGCGTTGCACACTTTTGAACAAAATTAATATACCCTTTTTGCAAGGGTATAAAAATTGTGTAAATATGTGTTTATTTAGGTAAAGATAACATATTGTCTGAACGTTGACGCGTACAATGCTAGTTGACGTAAATAAATAAATAAATAAATAAATAAAAAAATGCGAAGTACGTTCAAGTGTCCCGCCCAAGCAGAGAGCTGTACACCTCCCGCCCAAGTAGAGAGCTGCACACCTCCCGCCCGACCGACCGTGGGGACGGCACGCTAGAGTTTTTCACAAGAGAAAGAGAGGCTTCTGTTCTGATTACGGGATATAGAAGATTGTAATCAGAACATAGGACTCGAAAAGGTTCATACAAAGAATAGTTAGAAGTACAGGGTTTTAAGGATAGTGGAATACAATTTCTAGTAGGTCTACGGGGTACAGATAGGTTTAACTGGTTTAATAGCTCAATCTATTTTTTATAAAGAGTTTGTGAATAAAGATGGCACCAAGCATTACTCTACGACTAATTAAAGAAGGAAGATTGATTAAAAGAAGCCTACTGGATTATGATGCAAAAATGACATTGCTATCCCAATTTAGACCCCGAAGAGCAAAAAGCAGAAATTGCTTTTGAACAGATTTAATTTTACTTTGGTGCGTCTCATATTGAGGTGACCATATGCAAGATCCGTACTCTAAGATAGGACGGATTAAAGAAGTATACAGAATTTTGGTTGTGTACGGATCGTCAAACTCTTTTGACCATCGTTTCACAAACCCAAGAACATTCATAGCTTTACTAACTGTAGCAGAAATATGAGGATTAAAAGTTAATTTATGGTCCATAAGAACACCTAAGTCATTGATAATATCTAACCGCTCTAACGCAGTGTCGTTAGTATAATAAGTTGCTAAGCATGGAGTGCAAAAGACATAACTTTGCATTTAGAGCCGTTGAGGTTTAATAGGTTGGTTTTACACCAACTTTGAGGATCATTAAGATCGGATTGAAGCAGGCAAGATGGCGATTTTAAACTGAGCTAAAGTTAAACATCATCCGCACACGAGAATGTGACACTACCAATGGAAGATCATTTATAAAAAGAGTGAATAGCAATGCACCCGAATGACTACCCTGAGGTACTCGAGAGGTCACTTGGATGGTCTTAGAAAACCAGAGTGTGATTAACAGATTCAAAGGCCTTGCTGAAGTCAGTATAAATGACGTCAGTTTGCACGGCAGTCTTGAATCCTTTGATCGAGTGCGATGTAAATTCTTATAGGTTAGTAGTTGTCGATCTACGTTTTTAAACCCGTTTTTAAACATATCCGCAATCTAACATTGACAAACCCGTTTTTAAACATATCGGCAATTTAACATTGACAAATTTATAAAATTGCTTAGGATTTTTGAAATATTTTATACCATGTTGATTATACGTTCTTCAAGTTACATAACTCACGTGAGAACCAAGGAGGTCTATCATACCATTCTTGGATCACACGCGGGACACAAACATCTAAGATTGAACCAAGAGTTTTATAGAAGACAGAAATTGCAGAGTCCATATCCGTGCAGGTATACAGATATGACCAATTGTTAGTTAACAAAAGTTTTTTAAGTTTAGCAAAGTTTGTCTTGCGAAAACATCGGGTTGGAGGCTTCGAGTTAGTATAACGAGACATAACCCCAAAAGGAAGGTCAATGGTTACATCCAAAGTTGGACGAAAGTTGTCTTCAGGGACAACTAAGGGATCGGTCCTGGAAACATCGCAGTTGGAAAAATCCAACACATACCAGATCTAGTGATCTGTTACGACTATTCCGGACAGGATTTATTTGAGTTAGGGACAACTCAAGCAGACCATCTATGAAACAATGTGACAAGGAGGTCAATAGTAATAAAGAATCATATAAAAGGGTCCAGGCAATCTCAGGTAAATTAAAATCTCCCAGAACAATGAGCAAGTCTTTGTCTGACAGATATGAGGAAACAAGTTTAATAGCTCCCAAATGGTGAATGTAAGCTGCCAAGTTGGACTGTGGTGGAATATACGAACAAGTAATATAGGCAGAAAAGGAATTTAAAGAAATTTTAACACAAACAAATTCAATCTCCTGATTGGAGGACTGGACAATTTCAGACGATAACGCTGAATCAACAGCGATCAAAACACCACCACCAATACGCATAGTCCGATCATGTCTATATATTAAATATTTTGAGTGAAAAATTGAAGCATCGGCAATATCAGGTTTCAGCCAAGTTTCAGTAAGTTCAAGAATATGAAAGTTAAAAGTTAACCTATCTACGTAGAGTCTAGAGAGTTTAGACTTTAGTCCCCGTGCTTTCTGATAGACCAGAGTTAGGGACGAAATTAGTTTTTTGACTTGCCAACAGGTGCAGACGAGCCGGAAGGAACGTTATTCACAGAGGCAGGTAGCAGGTTAATCGGAGGCCGATTCTTCTTTTTTATTGTATACTCTTTTACAATAAGGTGTTCCGGCCAAAAATCTTTATGACATATTTGGGCAAAAAGATCTGGAGAGAAATTTGGGCAGGAGGAAGGATGTGTGTGTGAGTTAGGGCAGTGTGGCCAGTTCTCAAACACGTGAGTATGTTGCATTCCGATCTATGTTGGGAGGATGTCGTACGGGTTCCTTGTGTAGGTTGCATTTTTTGTACCAACTATGGTCAAACATATCCCAGTCAGCACATTCGATCTCTTTCAATATGTTTCAAATATTTCGCCACATATCTAGTGGCGCACCAGGTATGACTGTGGTACATGGGGAACGTGCATCAAGTTTGGCAGCTACATCTGCGAGATAGTTTCCTTTAATGTCCATATGCCCTGGGATCCAGAGAAGTTTTATTTTTTTGGAGTGTCGGATGCAAAGATGGCGTATTTCCGTCACTATGCAGTTTTGATTGTAGGAGTTTTTACACCAAATAACGTGGATAGGCTATCGCTGCAGATGGCAAACTTCCCCCGTACTTTAGTGGCGTATTGGATTGATTTTAGTACAGCAACTGCTTCCGCTGTGAAGATTGAAAAGTGTGAGGGCAGTAGTCCGCAGGAGATAGTCAATCCGTTACAATCGACGACTGAGAAACTAGTGGAAGTGGCGTACAATTGGTGGTATATGGCCTTGTTAGTGATGCTCTTTTGGAAAGAGTGTAGCGTTAAATTGATGGAGTCTACAGGCACCTTGTTCCAACGGTATGGGGTTTCCAGCTGGTGTCTTTTGTAAAAACTGACGCATCTGCGAATTGATGATAAGACTTTGTGTCTTTTGTGGTGTTTAGCGGCTGTCAGGAAATCATTATGAATAATTGGGTTGGTTGTGCACAGTATTTTTGGGATCAGTTGAGCAACTCTCGTAGGCACTTCTGGAAGACCCGCTTCGGCAAGTAGACATTTAGTTGGTGTTGTAGGAAATGCTCCGATGCTCCGTCTCACAGCTGTGTGATACGGTGGCAAAATTATTTTTAAGTTGGAGTGGGCGCACCACCCATAAATTGGCAGTCCATACTAACTTTAAGATAGGATAACTTTAAGGCCCTTGTTACATGTATGAGCGAGGTAGGATGGATATGAGATTTTAGGGATGTCAGGAATTTTAAGGGGTTTGTCTAAGTTAATTCTAAGTAAGTAAATAAGTTGATTGTCAAAGGTTAGGTCAAGAATTTTTAATGCTGTTACTTGAGGTATTTCTAAATTATTTACAAATAGTGCTGGAAATGAACAAAGTTTTCTTCTGCAAATATGTTGGCTAATAGCTGCGCCCTTGCGGAGCCCCAATCTGCTCGCTTTATATGATGCGGCCTTCGGATAATTTCCACCGAGGCGGCTTTGAGGCACTTGCGATTGGCAAGAAATGAGATGACCAGGTTGACTTCAATCGGTTGCTTTATTTTCTTAACCTAAAACTATAGTACAATTGTCGGCGGGCACAGAAGGTGCAACCGCATCGACGGAGATTAATTTCAAGAGTAGTTCAAGTACAGCAAACCACGCTGTCTTTTACAAAATTCAACGTTCTGGAAATTTCCATAGAAGAAATTAAAAAGAAAAGAATTGAAGTAACGGATCTCCAAGTTTGTCACTTCAAAGTAACTTGCGCTGTTCTTGGTCTCTCTCTCTCTTCGTTGGTTTTCTCTTTTTAGCAAAGAGAGTCTGGCTTCAGTTGCAGCTTAAACAAAATGTGAAATAATTTACATTTTTCCAGGGCTAAAGTAGCTCCTGAGGACTTTCCCCATTGTTTGATGTCTGTAAGTATGATTTAAAATGTATTGAAGAAGGAATTGAAGTCCTTACATTTATTAAATATAATAGCGTCGTCAGCGTAAACTGAAAGCTCGATATTTCTGTGTCGTAAGACAATATTGTTTAAGGATTCAAAGGCAAGTCCCGTCATGAATGCCTTTACAAGATTGAAGATTTTCGGACCTACCCCCCAGCGAGAAAGTTGATCGAGAACAGTGCGCCAAAATGAAGACATGATTTTTCGAAGAAAGTGCATCAAAAGTGGTTTGATGAGGGGAAATGAGTTTATTTTTGGTGACAAACCACATAATACGTCTGGCTAGTATTTTTTCTAAAGTTTTGCTCAAACATGGTAGTAGAGATATGGGCCGGAAGGAAGACAATTCGTTGGGAGGTTTATTGGGTTTTAAGATTGGTAAGATGGTGGCAGTTTTCCAAACATGAGGATATTTTCCAGTACTAAACATTAAATTGAATAATTCTAATGCTTTGTTTTTGCTAAAATTGGGTAAATACGGTCGAAACCGGGGGTTTTTCATTTTGCGTGCTGAAGTGCTAGCTCCAGTTCTTTATAAGTTAAATTAGAATCTAAATCAGTACTGTCTGGAGAGATGTGGGAGGGCTGATAAGATAGTGAAACAGTTCTGTATTTACATGATTTGAAATCGGAAGAAAAGTTGTTGTCCATAGAGTAGGAGAACCACATACGACCGAAGGAATTTCCAATCTCAGCTGAGGTATTTAAGTCTATGTTGTTTTGGTCTTTGATTGCTTTTAGAGGGTCTGGAAAATGGCCGATTAATTTATTGATATCTGTCCATATTTTTTTTGTTGTGAAACGGGGGTTAATGTTAGCGGTGAAGTTGTGCAAGGCAACTCGTTTAGAAATTTTAGCTTCCCGTTTAAACAAGGCTCTGGCTTTTTTATATGCGATTAAATTTTCTATCGTTTGGAAACTTTTCAAATTGTGCCAGAGAGACTGCTTTTGGTTTCTTAAATCATTCAGTTGGGAGTTGAGCCATATGGGTTTACTGCTGTATTTTTTTGGACGGGTTTGCGGGATGGCTACATGGGCAGTTCTGATGGCCTTAGTTATTCTAGCTGTGGTGAGATTAACGTCACTGGAGGGCGTGAAGGAAAATAGTTTAATGCATTCTGATTAAAAAAATAATCTCAATTCGCATAATCTGTTAGAAATTTTACATTAGGAATACATTTTTCGGCTTTATTGGTCTGAAAGACCAATTTTATTGGAAAACGATCACTCCCGTGTAAGTTTTTGTTGATTTACCTATTGCAAAAGGGGGAGTAAAGGTGAGGAGATCATTGTTAGATCAATATGCGTTAATGTGTTGTGGGTAGAGAGATGGATGGGGGAACCGTTGTTAAGTAGAACTAGATTTTTTTTATTTATGACATCTTCCATCTTCAATCCTCTGGCATTCTGACAGCTGGAGTTCCATAATGGGCACCAAGCATTAAAGTCGCCGGTGTACACAATTGGATACCGCGATAATTCAACGATATGTATTAGATCATTAGCAGAGAAGCTGATGTTAGAGAATACATAGGAACTAAAAATTGTCATGTTGGGTTGGGATAACATTTCAATTCTTATAGAACAAGTAGTCGTATTTAGTGGAATAGCCTTGTAAGGAATGTTCTGGCGTATTAGTATTCCAACTCCGTGCTTAGCATTAAGATTGGTTGCGCTATTAAAGAAGTAACCTATAAAAGGTTTGGGTGTAGAAATATTATTGCTGTTATGTATTATGGTTTTTGGTGGTCTGTGTGTTTATTGGTTTGCTTGTTATTATTATCTCTTATAAGTGTTGGAGTAGGGTTGACGCTTGTTATGTGTTTATCAGTTCTTTCGTTTCTTTCGTGAGCGGCTGTCGCAACCGACAAATAAGAGGGGACGCTAGAGATCTTCGGAGTTTTTGCTTTGTATATTATCTTGGCTTCGCGCATTGTGCACTTCTTTGTTGTCTTTATTTTTAAGATTTCCCTATGTTGCTGATATTTTGGGCATTGACGGGAGGAGGAGGGGTGTTCTTCTGTACAGTTAACGCATTTTAGCTGTGTGCACTCAGTTGGCGTGTGGGGGGGTAAGGCACAATTGCCACAGAGAGCATCATTTTTGCAATGTTTGGCTGTATGGCCAAATAGTTGGCATTTTTTACAGCTCATTGGGTTGGGGATGTATTCACGTAACTTTACTGAGTGCCAGGCAATATCGAAGGCGAGAAGAATAACTCCGGTTGGTTTGGTGGTCATGTCTGGTGTTGTGGTGAATTTGTAAATGCCGCAGACTTTATGTGCTCTTAATTCTTCTAAGATTTCCTCATCGGGAATATCGAAAAGATATGGGGCGTATATGGTACCCTTGACCTGATTAAGAGTGTTATGAAGCTTGCATTTTATTTCGCAGATGCCTGGAAGCGAAGGGGGGTTGATGAATTTGTCCGCCTCACTTTGGTTCTTAACCAGTATGAGTTGGTTGCCGTCCCGTAAATCCGTGACTGATATAATGTTTTTAGACAATAGACGTAATGCCTTATAAACAGCAATGCAAGAAAATTCAGACATTTTTTTTAGCGTTATTTATGGATTCGATTACTATACAGTTAAAGTTTTCAAGTGTAATTGAAGGCAGTTGGGGGAAAGAAAAATCTAGCATCGGAACTGGCTTTTTTTTTTTTTGGTGAAGGGATATCAGAGAGCAAAGCAAACTGATTGCGCCTCGGGCTGTGGGGCCGCGGGGAAGGCCCTCTGTTAATAAGAAGTAGTGCATCTGCTTACAACGAAAGCTAGCCGAAGACTGTCAAATCTTATTTATTGTTCGCGATTAAATACTTTTCTATAACTTTTAAACTCATCGGTTTAATTATAATTTCAGCATCCGAATTTTATTTTCATTTCGCGAATTCTTGCAGTCGCTTTTGTGCTTTTGTTTAAATATACATAAATTAAGACTTGCAACAATACTTGCATTAGCGGTGTTGTTGTTGTGTTATATCTTTTGGTTTCATGTCTTTACCGTCGTAACTAACTCTTGACCCTGTTGTCACATCTGATGATGTAATAGCCTATATGCAGAAGAAAGTTAACGTCTCGAATATTACGGTGGAAAAGTTTAAATTTTCTTATTCTCGGGACATTTTGTGTTTGTGACAATTAGTGTTTCTGCCAATTTCTTCGACAGTATATGTCGAGAAGATATTTGGCCGAAACATATAATAGTTAAGGAATGTAAAGAAAAATAATCGGCAACTGATTCGCCTGCCAACAACAACAACTAACACCATTCCTGCTACATCAGCATCTGCTGAAGAGAGTTAGAGGACTGAAATTTAAACTTCCTAATCTCAATGTAGATAGTCTTTCTTTTGAAGAGACGTGGTTAAAACCTGATGTTGCTGATGCATCGGTTTTTTCCACAATCTTTTCTATATTCAGACGTGGCCGGATTTCTCGCATAGGCGGTGGCGTTCTGATAGCTGTTGATGCTGCTATGTCATCTAAAATAATAAAATTTTCTAATACCCAGGAGATTGAGTTTGTCGGTGTTAAAGTAAATTTTAAATCTTTTAATGCTTTTATTACTTGTTCCTATATTCCACCATCGTCTGACATTGTGGTCCATTTAAATCATTTAGAGGCAATTCAGTTTGTCTCCTCTTTAGTTTCTAGTCAAGACATGCTCATAGTTTTAAGTGATTTAGCATGGTCACTAAAAGATGAATCTACCATGTTGCTGCCTTCTATGTCACAAGACTTTATTGATGGCCTTATGGGCTTATCTTTATCCCAAGTCAATCCTGTCTTAAATTCTAATGGAAAATCGTTAGATCTTACATTTGTATTGGATTCTTCGTATTGCGATGTTTCTAGGACCAAACCGTTTGTTCTCCCCGAAAACAAATTTCATCCTACATTAAATTTAAAAATTGATCTGCCCTCGCTTTCACCATTATTTGGTTCAAATGAGTTACCTCTAACTAGGTGCTTTCGTAAGACTGACTTTGGCAGCCTTTATGAAAACATTACTACGACCGATTGATCCTATCTTTACAATTGTAGAGATATGAACTTAGCTGTTCGCTTCTTTTATGATACTCTGAATTCACTCTTTGATGTTTGTGTGCCTCTTGGTAGGCTGGAGCGGCTTAACGAACCTCCCTGGTTCTCTCTGTGAAGACTCATTATTATAAGAAGTTTCAAAAAACACGGCGTTCATCAGATTACGCTCTGTATACAGTCGCTCGTTCAAAATTCATGATGTTTAATACACAATGCTATAAGAATTATTTTCAGCGGTGTAAGCTTCAGTTTTCTTCTGACTCAAACAATTTTATAATTTTTGTTGGTGTTTAGATTATATAAAATAAGCTAACATTAAGCCAATTATAATATAGAACGAATGGAAATGTATGTCAATGTTAAGTATGTAACCCGATTATAGATATCGATGGCTCATCAGTCATAAGTAGATCTGATATGGTCAGCAGTAAACAATAAAGACCTAGTTAATCAATAAAAACGTACTTTGTTGACTTAACACTATGCACTGGTGAGCTCGCTATTTTGTACTATAAAAGAAATGCATTATTCTTAGTAAGATCAGATACCAATTGTAGCTACATCGGGTGTGCATCGCTGTGTCTTTGCCTTTGTAATCTCACTCCGAGGTCCACCCAATTTATGTGTTGGTTGCGACAACCTTTAGTCACTGGTTTATGTGCTAGTGCCTAGATATATATATAAATAAATAAACATTTAATTACTTCAAGAAACACTAACGTCTTTCATTGAACATTTTGGTGACCCCGACATTGGCGGCTCCAAGCTAAAAGAATAACAGACTTGGTGAAACCGTCATCAAGCGAGAACATTTGGTCAACTCAGGCGACCAATCTCTCAACAAAAAGGAAACTGGTCAACTAGGCGACTACTTTCTTTGCACGCTCTGGACACGACAATCCTAAGCGAGGGCACAAATTGATGAACATCTCACATCAATCTGGGGTCCCGACTAAAAACATCGCTATTGATTAACTTGGCAATCATTGCGTAGCCACCTTGGCGAATAAAAAAGATTTATTGGAAAACTAGGAGTTGGTTTTCCGCAACGGGGTAGCAGTGCATACCCATTGAATAAAAGTTGATCAACTAGGCGATCACTTTATAAAAAACATTTAACAACGATTTGTGTCAACGAGGCGACCAAATCATAAAAAGTTATTTTTATATAAAAAATAAAGTTTGATCAACTCAACTCTGTTGCATTCCCTGGCGTCAGCAATATCTGACCTAGGTAACTCGGTCAGTAACCCAGGTAGTACGCACGAGTATAGATTTTGGCATTGATCAGCAATTTTTTAAACAAAGAAAAGAAACTCAAAAAATTGGTTTCACTGTCGTGGCAGTTATCAGTGTAAAAGAATAGGTATATTGGAAATAAAAATAAAACTATTGTTAAAACACTAATCAAAAGGCAACTTCGATTTATTTCTTATTCTTATTTGTGCTACACTTGACCAATTTTAGGAACGAGTCGGAGCGTTCCCTGTCTTTGACAAAATAAATAAACTCCCATCGGGTCAAGTACTAGTACAGATAAGCAATTGCATAAGAATATAAAAGAACATGGAGGAGTTTTATAAACAGCAGACAGAACGAGGAGAGGCAATCCAGGCCTTTATTCGGAATACCAAAAAAGATTCTTTCGCCAGGAAAACGAAGCCATCTTATTTCGAGGACAAACTTGAGCTCCTGGAATACATGTGGGAGAACTTCGAGAAAAGTCATCAGGAGTTGATGGACAAATTTAATAACGTGCCAACTGAAGATAACTACTTTGTAACGGACTATTTCAGCAAAATGAAGACGGTTGTATCTAATATAGTGGAAGATTGGAAGGACCATTTGGCAAAAATAAAGCTAGAGAGGCAAGCTCGCCAACGAGAGGAAGAGCGAGTCATGATCAAACCACTGGTTCGTAAGCAAAGTGCTCTGCTGGAGTCATTGTCCAGGACATTAAGACAAATTGTGCCTGAAGATAAAATGACTTACAAATCAGTAGTCGACAAATTATGGATGCAAATTGAAGAAATCCATTATGAGATTCATCGGCTAGCTGAAAATCCAGCCGAAGCCGGATATAATATAGCTACGTTTGTGGCCGCAGAAAATACAATGCTGAAATTCTGTGTGGCACCAGCAGAAAATGTAGTGATACAATCACCACCTGTATTGCAATCGATACAATCATTGCAACTACCCAAAATTCCCATTCCAAAATTTGATGGGGATTATCTGAAATGGCAACAATTTCATGACATCTATAAAAAGGTGGTTCATGAGTCAAATGTATCCACGATAGAGAAAATGTGGTACTTAAAATCAAACCTTTCTGGAGAAGCAGAGAGATTGATACGGCACCTGGAATTAACAGAAGCCAATTACAACACTGCTTGGTCAGTGTTGCAGGAACGTTTTAATAACAAACGAGTTCTAGTAACAGCCATACTGGCAAAGCTGTTTGATCACCCAAATGTGGGAAATGACGCAGCTTCTATAAAGAATTTGCATGATAACATTTTTGAATCATTGCAAGCCTTAAAAAATGTAGGCGTCAATATGGAATCGTCAGCTGCTGTCATAATGTTTCATATGACAAGAAAATTGGATAGATTCAACCACGCACTATATGAGCAATCTCTTTCCAACACAAGGGACCTGCAGGAAGTAAAGGACTTCCTATCCTTCTTGGAACAGCGCTTCCTAACATTAGAGGCGATTGGGAAACCAAGAAACGAAAATAGCTGCATTGAAAAACCAAGTCCAAGGAAGACATGCGCAACAGCATCTGGGACAAACAGTACCCTGTGTGCTTTCTGCGAAAGAGCAAAGCACAAACTCTTCCAATGTGAAAAGTTCAAAATCAAATCCGCAGCAAAGCGGCTTAATTGGGTGCAGAGACACAAATTGTGTGTCAATTGCTTCAAGCCGGACCATATGGCAAAAAATTGCTCTTGGAGGGGATGCTTTAAATGCGATAAAAAATATAACACAATGTTGCATTTAGAAACAGGCAACCAAATTGCTACATCTGCTTCTGCAGCTTCTGCGTATGGAATTGGCAGAAAATACACCCTGTTGGCAACGGTCAAGGTAGTGGTAAAAGGGATCAATGAAAGGAAAGGAGAATTTCGAGCACTCCTGGATAGCGGCTCTCAAGTAAATCTCGTCTCAGAGAGACTGGTAAAGAAGTTATCGTTAAAAATTAGCGAGACTCATGTGCATATAAATGGAGTGGGTGGTCAACCACAGATAAGCAAGGCGCGAGTAAGCTTGGTTGTAAGGTCAAGATACAACAAGTTCGCAATGCTAGTTGAGGCATTTGTATTGCCACACATAATAGGTGACCAACCCACAGAACAAATAACGCAGAAAGTCACATTACCAGACAACATTCAATTAGCGGACCCAACATTTGATAAACCCGGAAAAATTGATATGCTGTTGGGAGCTGATGATCACTATGCTATACTGCTACCAGAAAGGAGACGGGGCAATCGAAACCGTCCAACATTACAAAACTCAGAGTTGGGATGGATTGTTGCTGGCAGAATTAATATGTCAACGTCAGCTTCAATCACATGTATGGTAGGCATGACGAATCCAGAGGAATCACTGGAAAGATTCTGGCAGCTAGACACACTAGAGCCAATAAAAAGGTACAGGAGTCCGGAGGAAGAGTATTGTGAAAAATTTTTCCTCGATAACCTACACACGGCGGCGGACAATCGACTAATTGTAAAGCTTCCATTTGCTGAAGAGGCGTCATCTCTTGGAGAATCTCGGGAAGTAGCCATAAGAAGATTCATGTCGTTAGAGAGGCGAATGAACCCTGACATAAAAAAGGAGTATGTAAAATTTATGTCAGAATATGAACAGCTTGGACATATGAAGCAAGTAATGGTAGAACAAATTCCCAAGAACCATTACTTTATACCGCATCATTGTGTACTAAAACCAGAAAGTACCACCACCAAGCTAAGAGTGGTATTTGATGCATCATGCAAAACGTCATCAGGAAAATCACTGAACGACATTTTATATCCTGGACCAGTTGTACAGAGTCAACTCTTCTCAATTCTTCTGCGGTTCAGGACACACAAATATGTGTTCACGGCAGATATTGAAAAAATGTATCGCCAAGTTTGGATAAACCCTGCCGATCAATTCAATCAGATGATTGTGTGGAGAGAGGATCCAAGTCAAGAACTAAAGTTTTATCGTTTAAAAACGGTAACTTATGGAACCACGTCAGCCCCATATTTAGCGACGAAGTGTCTGGAATATTTGGCACTGAAAAACATTGAAAAATTGTCGTCTGGAGCATCAGCATTAAAAAATGACTTTTATGTTGATGATTGTCTCACAGGAGCAGACAGTTTACCAGAAGCCCTGCAAATAAGACAAGAGCTTCTAGAAATCTTGAAACCTAAGGGTTTCAACTTACGAAAATGGTGTTCAAATAGCAGTCAACTTATAAAGGAAGTTCCAAAGGAAGATACGATTGCTGACATCAATCTCGGTGACACACTGGGTCAAACAAGTGTCAAAACATTGGGAATCATATGGGCACCCAAAGAAGACCAATTATGTTGAAAGGCTCAAAAAAGGAATAACCAGACGAGTGGTGCTATCCGAAGTCGGTCAAATCTTTGATCCTCTAGGACTGTTCGCACCGGTAGTGGTAAGAGCGAAAATGTTTCTTCAACATGTTGCTACCGAACGAATTGAGATGGATGGTGACCTACCGCCATATTTGGAGAAGCAATGGGAAGCTTACCGAGAGGATGTACAGGCACTAAACCACATGAAAATTCCAAGGCATATTTTTGATGGCAAGGTCCCCACTACAAAGGAATTGCATACATTTGTTGATGCATCAGAAAAGGCGTATGGTGCGGCAGTTTATGTCCGATCAACCTATAAAAATGGCCAAATTTCGTTCAGATTGTTGTGCGCCAAGTCGAGAGTGGCTCCCCTAAAAAAAAACAGACACTGCCCCGGCTGGAACTATGTGCAGCTGTACTTGGAGCTGAACTCACGGATAGAGTTCGACAGGATCTCCAATTCGGATCAGAAAGTGTGGAATCATTCCTCTGGTCAGATTGAACAGTAGTACTCTCGTGGATTAATTCACGGGCATCACATTTCCACACGTTTGTGGCTAATCGGTTGACAAAAATACACGCAGTATCACATCCAAGGCAATGGCGGCATGTGTCATCAGCGCTCAACGCAGCTGAAGTTCTGTCTCGAGGCATATCAGCAGTTCAGCTTAGCACACATACATTATGGTTGTATGGACCACTATTTCTGCATGGACCACAACGTGGCTGGCCAGCACCATTTAAGCCTACAGAGCACACGATGGATACCGCTGAGAAGAAAACCAAGGTATTCAGCATGGTGACTGCCACGGCAAACAACAAGAGTGAATGGATATATACGGTAAATCACAGAAATTCGTTTTACCGGCTACAGCGAATAGTGGCGTATGTGCTACGGGTTTGTCACAAGCAGAACAGGAAAGCAACGGCTCAGTTAGAGTTGGAAGAGTTGGACCAAGCACGGAGAGTGATCATTAAGCAAATTCAAGAAACAGGTTTTGCATATGAATTACGGCACTTAAAGAGACGACCTGATCAACCGCTAGATCGCAAAAGCACGGTGGCAACATTGCCACTAATACTGGATGAAGATTCAATCATACGAGTAGCAACTAGGCTACAACAAGCACCAGTATCAACGGAAACAAGGAATCCATATCTCTTGCCGTATAATGATCCGGTGGTAAAAATGATGCTACGGAAACTTCATGAAGAGAATCTTCATTGTGGACATGAGGCACTACGCGGAATAGCTCGGCAACAGTACCACATCATTAAGGTGAAACCGATGGTCCGGAATGTGATCCAGGGCTGCGTAGTATGCACCAAGTACCGGCCTCAGTTCTTTAAACAAGTCATGGGCGACTTACCTGAGCATCGGGTATCTCAGAATAGACCCTTTCTCAATGCCGGAGTAGACTATTGTGGACTATTCTGGATCCACCATAAGGTTCGAGGAAAACGTCCGGACAAGGCCTACATTGCAGTGTTTGTATGCTTTGCAACCAAGGCAGTACACTTGGAGTTGGTCGGAGACCTGTCCACCTCCTCATTTGTGGGCGCGCTTCAGCGCTTTATTGGGCGCAGAGGAAGATGCCAGACATTATACTGCGATAATGCAACAAACTTTGTTGGAGCAAACAACCAACTTAAGGAACTGACCGATACAATACACTCAGAAACGGCAGCAGGTAGTATCAATCATACGAGTAGCAACTAGGCTACAACAAGCACCAGTATCAACGGAAACAAGGAATCCATATCTGAAGAGAATCTTCATTGTGGACATGAGGCACTACGCGGAATAGCTCGGCAACAGTACCACATCATTAAGGTGAAACCGATGGTCCGGAATGTGATCCAGGGCTGCGTAGTATGCACCAAGTACCGGCCGCAGTTCTTTAAACAAGTCATGGGTGACTTACCTGAGCATCGGGTATCTCAGAACAGACCCTTTCTCAATGCCGGAGTAGACTATTGTGGACCATTCTGGATCCACCATAAGGTTCGAGGACAAAGCCTACATTGCAGTATTTGTATGCTTTGCAACCAAGGCAGTACACTTGGAGTTGGTCGGAGACCTGTCCACCTCCTCATTTGTGGGCGCGCTTCAGCGCTTTATTGGGCGCAGAGGAAGATGCCAGACATTATACTGCGATAATGCAACAAACTTTGTTGGAGCAAACAACCAACTTAAGGAACTGACCGATACAATACACTCAGAAACGGCAGCAGGTAGTAGAATTTTGCAATCAAAAAGGAGTGCAATTTAAGTTCATACCACCACGGTCTCCACATTTCGGAGGATTATGGGAAGCTGCGGTAAAGTCCGCTAAGCATTTACTGTTGAAAAACGTATCGACAGCAAACTTAACGTTCGAACAACTGTCTACCATCATTGTCAATGTTGAAGCAGTGCTGAACTCTCGTCCGTTAACGCCAAACTCAGACGATCCCAACGACTTAACAGCTCTAACCCCAGGCCACCTATTGATCGGAGAACCATTAGTAGCCCAACCAGATGCAGAGCCAATAACACAGCGATCGATTCCAGAGCAATGGGAATTAGTGCAACGGCTTAAGCATACATTCTGGACACAATGGTCTCAAGAATACCTACAAGAATTGCAGGGTACATCCAAGTGGAAAAAACCATATAACAATGTCAAAGAAGGCATGATGGTAATTCTAAAGGAGGATAATGTGCCAATTTTGCAGTGGCCAATTGGACGAATTGTTAAATTATATCCAGGCCTGGATGGATACGTCTGCGTGGTAGACGTTAAAACAGCCAGAGGCACCTACAAGCGGGCTATCCATAAATTGGTCCCCTTGCTTAGAGAGACGGCGACAAAACGTAAAATCGAGGCAGATGACACAGAATCGAATTTCCAAAAAGACCCTGGTATCGAGGACAACGCAGAACCAAAAACAAAAAGACGCTTATCGATCGGTCTGCCACCGTTGGCAATGACGATCTGCCTAATGCTGTTATTATTGCCTATAGCATTTGCTCAAAGAACTAATATAACTCGATTCAACCCCAAACCAGGCATATACTATGAAAGTATTGGCACAGGAAGGATGGCAACGTCTGACTGGACTATTGTGGCATTCTACGATCTCGAACCATATTGGGCCGACCTGAAGACATTTTCAGACGGAGTAGTAAAGGTTGGAGAAATATGCGTGTTAATGAAGGTTCCAGAGGCATGCACCGCAATGCAGAGGCACTTCGAGCATGTCAACTCAGAGCTACGGACAGGAAATGATCTCCTTCACATAGAACGCCAACGACGATCGCCTTTAGATATAATTGGGAACATTGCGAACGGCTTATTTGGTGTGCTGAACTCAAAGTATGCAACAGAGATGTCAAGCACCATACGAAAGGTTAAATCAAATGAAGATTACTTATTGAACTTGCTGCAAAATCAGACATCTGTAATTGATTCAACGATAAATATCATTAAGCGAGATGAAGCCACAATTGAAAATCAGATGAAACTAATGGAACAACAAATGAACGACATGACCAAGGTCCAGGACAATGTGGTAAAGGCATTGCAATGGTATATCACGCTAACTACTCAGATGACAGTTATTGCAGGGAATTTGCATCGAATTCAAACCGAAATTTCCCGAGTATTTACAGATGCCCATCATAGCAAAATAAGCCCGTTACTACTATCACCAGGCCAGCTTCGGGAACATCTGAACCAACTGAAGAGACATCTTCCGTTTGGTTTGGATTTGCCAGTTCCAGATAACGACGTCTTGCAATTATATGGCTTAATGAAGGCACAAGGCACAATCGCAAACAATCATGTGATATTTAAGGTCACATTTCCATTAGTGGCAACGCAGGCAGTGCAACTGTATAACCTGGTACCCATTTCAGCAATTGGAACTCATGGGATTGTAATCATGAACATTAAAATTCCCATCATTGCTGTCAACAAGGAACAGAATCAATACATTGGGCTCTCAAGAGCCGATTTGGAACAATGCCATCAGCTCAACAACGAGCAATATATTTGTTTTGATAAACAAACGACGTTTTCGGCTAATAGCAACTGTGAGTTCCAGCTATTCAAAAACACAAAATCATCAACTTGCCAAATACAACACACAAACAGATCATTCGTGTGGTACGACATGTATCACAAAAATCAGTGGATTTTTGCCACCACTAGACCAATTGAACTCGCAGTGACCTGTGACGATAATATACAAGGTGTCACTATTAAGAAGACTGGATTGTTAACTCTAGACCCGACGTGTACAGCTAGGAGTTCTGCTATACGAATAACAGGTCACCGTATAACTACGACAGACACAATGAAATTGTTATATGTCCGATTTGGCAACTTCAGCATTGGCCCAACAAAAGTAGCGCCAACAACAACACAATTCACAAAGATGCAGCTAAGCTACGACGAACTAAGCAACATTCAAGCAAAACTGGAAATTGCCAGAAGACCCCAGCCAGCCGGCTCACCATGTTATAGTCTCCTACGTAGCGCTAACAATACCATTGGTTCTTGTGATGGTATATGGAATAAAAAGATGCTCACAACCCCCAAGACACAATGGTCCAGAGCAGACAACCGTGAGGATCGTCAATCCCATACCGACTCCTGCTGCAGTAAGCCCAGCCCCCAGCAATTTTGCGGTCAACGTTGGATAACGTTGAACAGGTGTTCGAGCAAGTCCGTATCCTTATCATTTAAAAAAGGCTAATTGTATTTTTAATCCAGTGATTTATGAAAGTTTTCTTCTTAGTGAAACCTGTTTATTCTCTGAGGCCAGATTATTGAGTACACATCCAGTTCTGTGCAAATGCATTATGTAAACCCATTTTAAAATTGTTTTTATTGTCTGTTGAATCCTCTTTTTCATCTATTTGGAAAGAGTCGTATCTCATTCCTCTGCATAACAATGGCAAAAAATGCGAAGCCTCTAACTATAGGTGTATCTCAAAATTGTCCACTATTGTGAAAGCTTTTGAGAAAATTATAACTTCTCAATGTCACTGTCCTGTGACATCTGGTCACCTCAATATGAGTCTGACCAGACTAGACTTCAATCCGTTCAGTTCGTGCTATTCCACTTCGTGGATTAAGCTGGTATCGCAATATCAATTTTTTTTTTTTTTTTTTTTTTTTTTTTTTTTTGTATAAAATATAACTTTTTTATTATACAGAAATATACAGCATAAACTGAAGTACAATGTAAAATATACCAGATCGATTCAATATATGAAATAAGTCAACGATAGATATTTGGATTCGAAAAAAAAAAACAAAATTGAAAAATCTGAAGATTTGATCTTTCAATTTCCATTGAAATTCGAGTTTGAAATTCGAGAATTGGGATATCTTTTTAAGGTGGTTATTAACTTATGTCATAGCTAGCATGATGCACATATCCATATTGGTTTTAGTAGATCATATAAAAATATATGTATATATAATAAGTACGCTCATATTGCAGTTAGGATTCCTGTGCTCCGACTGACAGATAACTATAGGAATAGGAAATTTTGAGGGTGGTGCTGGGTTTTCGTTTTGTAAAGGAATTAACAATAACTAGGATGTCATAAGGCACTCGTTCTCGATCTACATATATATCGATCAGATTAGTAATCCAATCTTCTTCGTGACTTTTTTCATTTGTCTGAGTTGTTTGTGCGTTTTAAATGCCAAGCGTTTCAAAACGGAAAGAGGCAAACGAACTTCCATCCATCTTTCTCTCTTTCATTGAATTAGAGATAACAAACATAAAAAAAAAATATATGTATATATCACGATACAGTCTATAAAAAGAAATGCATTGTGCGTCAAAAACTCCGGGAATGGGAATTCCACTTGCGGTCAAACAGGAATTCAGTGTATAATAATTTTGTGGTATGAGTTGGAGATTCAAAATTATTTCATATTACTAACACTAAGCAGTCGGCAAATACATACATACATAAAAAGGGACGAGTGTGTTTGTATGTGTGTGTGGGAGATTGGTGTCTGTGCGATTATTTAAAAAAAAAGGATTTAACACTAGCTTATTGCTCGTAGTAGACAACATCAATTAAAAAAAGTGCTGAAAAAATTAAGGCTTTCATGCGTACATCGAGATGGAGGGGGAAGGTGACGCTAAAATAGTCCGCATCGGTAAATAATTCACGTCCCAGTCCAGACCATTGTTTGGATATTTTCCGATTTGCTCATTATTAACGCTGAATACCTTGAAATTGGTATCACTGAAGCATTTGCATGGACAGACGGGCCCTTCGATGGTCAGCACAATATCGCCAAATGAGTTTTTAATATTGAATTTTGGCTTCATGAAGGTGCACACCTGTTCCACGGTGCCGATCACCTGTCCTGGCGGAGCCTGCACTTCTACTGCATTCAAACAATTGGGAAAACAGCACAGAATGTCACACCGAAATGGCCGATGCAAATGAAGAACTTCGTTCTGAAAATTATCCAAAATTTTCATTTCGAACGGTCGAGATCGTCCTAGCAGATTACGAGTACAGCAATCGCTCTCCTCGGTGGCAAAATATACATTCTGGCCCAATGAGTTTTTGATCTTGAAACGGTTCTTTGTCTCGAATCCGGTAATCAGTTCTAGCTTCTCGATTTTCTGAGATTTCAGCAACTGATCCAAAGCCGTTAAATACTCAAGGCCTTGCGGGCAGTTGGGCATGCCCACGGGTATGGACATCCAGTTCTCAACGGCTCCTCCCCCGCCACCGCCAGCAGTGACACTGTCGCTCACAACTGGATTTCCAGTTACCTGTGGCTGACGCACTACTGCATCATCATGCGGCACGTCCTGTGGCAGTTCCTTGTACTCCTTCATCTGCATCATTTTCTCTGCGATCGATTAAATTACTTTATTTGTTTATTTCTTATCTCTTTGATTGGTTGGTTCTCGTTTTTTTTTTTTTTTTTGCCAATGCCAATGTGTACTGTCCGTTTAAATAATTTATATTACTGATTCTATATACGAACGGAACATTATTTTAGAGCGTTATTGTTAATAACAAATCGACAAATGTTGTCTCTTTCTCACACACGCAGATTAATGATTTGCCTTCGTATTCTAGTAGACTTCTTTTGATTAACCTTCCTTCCTTAATTAACCGTAGAATTATTATTATTTTTGTTTGTGTTTTCTTTTGTGTATTTGTCCACGCAATTCGTGACGTGCGTTATACGGCTGCACCCCTCGGTCGTTCGGGTGGGAGGTGGGCAACTTTTGCTTGGGCTCACGCGTAAGATGCTTTGTCCTGGTGTCGTAGGGGCCACTTGAGCTTACTGCGCTTGGTATCGTCAACGTCCGCTAAGCCTCGAAATAAAAATTTGCTTTTTGGGTGAAACTACAAAAAGGGAACTAGAAGTGCTAGGCACATCAGTAGCTGCTGCAGTAGCAGCTGAAGCAGCCAACAATTTACTAGCTGCTCTTGTAACTACTTTATTGGCAATATTCCTGGGAAAGGATGTTTGCCCGGACGGTCCGGAGACAAAAGCTCCTTTTGGAGCTTATGAACGCCAGCTGACAGGGTTTTAAATGCATCCCCAGTCCGTTTCATTAAACTTCGCATCTTGAGCTCCAAACCACGTAACGAATCACAACCCCATTTAAGGGCGCCACCCTGTGCAATACTATCCCGCACCTTGACTGTGTAACCAGCACATTTAAAGTGCATTACATTGTCACACAGCCAACAGTAAAGAAAGCCTTCACTGGTCTTGCTGTTATTATTGCAATTATATTTGCAACAGACAGACATTATTTAAATAAATTGATTTATCAAAAACATATTATAAATCAATATGTAAATAAAAAGAGAAAAATATATATATGTATGTTATTATTATTATTAAAATATTTAATTTTATATTACCAAGTTAGTTCTTAAATAAATAAATAAATATATATATGTTAAGAGAGGCGTATACAAATCAAAGCAAATACTAACTGCAATATGCAAATGAAAAGAGACAACAAAATAAATGAAGTAAGTAAGTCGTCTCGCCGACTTGGGTATACCATACACAAGGTGAAACAAATATTTAAAATATTGAAAACCAAATGTATGTCTATTAAATTGTTTTAACATGCCTCATACCATATGCTATCTCGCTCACTCTACAAACATACGAGCACTCTAGCGCCGCCACTAGCCAACGGCCCTTATGAATCGCGTAGCAAAATACGTTCATACGTATATTTTGTATGTTTCTAGTCCGATTTCAATCAAATTTGGTAGTTTGATACAAATAAATAAAATTTATTAGTCTGCCAAATTTGATCGCGATGGTCAAAAAATTGCAAGAGCGAATCGGTTTTTTCTAAATTATGGAGGCGAAAGTGGGCGTTCCAACATATTAAAATATATATATTCTACCCGCATACTAAGCCAATATACATACTAAATTTGGTGACTTTAGCTTTGTTAGTTTTCGAGAAAATCGGTTTTGGGCGTGGCAAAATTTTTAAATAGTCAATATCGGCGCGTCTATTAAGCTAGCTTACATACCAAATTTAATGTCGGTAGCTTAAATAGTTTTTAAGAAAAACAGTTTTATGTAAATTCTGGGGTCGTAAGGGGGCGTGGCCAAAATTCCAATTAACTCTATATATTTACATACCACACGAGTCTACATACCAAATTTGGTGGCTCTAGCTCTTATAGTCTTCGAGATCTGCGTATTAATACAGACGGACGGACAGACGGATATGGCTAGATCGACTTGGTTGTTGATCCTGATCAAGAATATATATACTTTGTGGGGTCGGAGATGCTTCCTTCTGCCTGTTACATACATTTTGGCGACTTTAATATACCATTTCACCCTATGGGTGTATGGTATAAAAACTAACAACTTCTTTCTCTGTCGGCTATCAGAATGTCAAAAGGCCTTAATACAAAACTTACTAAACGCTTTGTAGATAGCCTGTCTTTTGACTTTGACTCAATTGTCTTTACTGAGACTTGGTTAAAACCTGACGTTTTTGACGCCACTGTTTTACCCTCTTATTTCAATATTTTTATACGTGATCGTACTGATCGTAGTGGTGGTGGAGTTCCTATTGCAGTAGATTCCGCCCTATCTTCGGGTCTGATAATGTAATCATCTTTATTTTAACCTATAACTTTTAATATTTTCTATTTCTTTAGTTTTATTTATGTTTATATATGTATGTAATACGCCTTTGCCCTTAGGTCGGAGTGGGTAGAGGTTGTAACACTAACCTGGTGTCATATGGACCACTTGTTCGTACTGAGCGTTGTACGACTACGTCTATATATGTATAATATATAGGCAATAGAAAATATTTATCTAGCAATATGCGTGAGTTCTGCGTTTAAAATGGCATTGTTTACCATTTACACCGCAACTAAATAGAGTGTCACAAAGAATGATCAGAACTATTTCTGAAATATGGTATAAAATTTAATAAAACGTATTTTATAAAAAGCCTTCCAAGTAGGGTTTTGAAGACAGTCAAACAACGCCACTTGGAATATGGATAAATAGAAAGTTTTAAATATTTCCAAATATTTTATACTAATAAAATTAGAAAACGGAAAATACGATAAGCTGTTTGCGAAAGACGTGGTGGAAGTCGATACAAATAATTTTAAAGCTGTAAAAAATTAAATCCGGAAATCCTTATATCGTTCCAAAAAGATCGAAACCTGTAGCACTGTGGTAGCACTGTGGTCGGATTTCAAAATGACGCTGGGGTAAACTAAATTTCGAGTCTTTCCGTTTTCCGAAAGTGATTACATTTTTCATTTAAGAATTTAAGTGCTAGTTTGATTAAGGCCAAGGAACTTTGATCAAAATTTTATTAAATTAAAAACAAAATCAAATATCAAAGAGGCTAACTTCGGCATAGCCGAAGTTTATATACCCTTGCAGTCCTTGCCAATAATATTTGTACATTTTGGAATTTCTTTCCCTGCAACTCAATTCATCAATTCACAAACAAAACATTCAAATTATTACTCTTTTTACTACATTCTTTTCTTCCTCTTCCATCATTCCCTAAGCAAAGCACCGCACCCATACATATATAGTTTATGTAGCGTTGCGTCTGTGTGTGTATGCATCTGCTCTGTTGATTTGATGATGACGTATTAGGCAGGAAGCAGCACTGCCGGCAGCGTTTGAACTGATTTATATTGACTGTGACTTGCGTTCTATTTATCCGATCAGATTCAAATTTTGGGATCTGAGATTTTATATCCAATACTATCATATTAGTGGATTTCATACATTTTCTCACATTTTTCCAAATATGTTTCTTCTAGAGCTATATGATATAGTGGTCCGATCCTAAAGATTTTCATACGTTATCTTACCCGGGTAATAAACAGCCCAAAAAAAATTTCATCGCGATAGCTCTTAAGATGGCTGAGTAAAACGCATTCGCACAGACGGACGGACAGACGGACATGGCTATATCAACTCTTTGATATTTTTTAAATATATCTGACGAATTCAATTCCATAAGTTTTAATTGTTGCGTTGGTTTTTATAGTTTCTACAGACATTTGAAGTTCAAATTGACAAACATGTATCGTGCTCGCCACTGTATGCTGCTGTCGCAAAGTAGTGTTAGTAATAGATGTTGTTATAGGCAGATGAATCAGTGGCTGATTTTTATATATATACTCTGACATGTCGTGGAAATGTGAAAATCTAAACTTTTTTACCGCAACATTCGGTTCTAGCGTTAAAAAAAAAGAAGACCGACCGAGAAGTCTCGGTTCAAAAGCCTCATCGCGAGATCCTTTTACGTATAAGACTGAAACAAGCCCCCCGAGTATCTCTATCTCCATCTCTATCTCTTTTTAATCTATTTTGTGCAATTTTTTAATCTGCGTTGTAACACCATCAGTATAAAAGATATTAATGGGAGTTAATTTTGTCCCTAAATTAATAAAAAAATTTATATTTATTACAGGGTGTAGAATACGTGATGTGTTTGGATACGATCATTCAAAGCTTAACACACAATGAAAAAGATGTACTTTTTATGCATGTTTCTAAACCCCCAAAAGAAAAGTCATCGATAAGTCAATATTTCAAACTTTTAAAAATGGCCGCAGATCAACATGGAAAAAATTTAACAGTCGAAGGCGTGCATAAAAAAATTAATTTGGCTGAATCAAAACTAGCATGGGAGCACGAACGGTTTAGCATAAAACGTTATCCCGCCTTCACGTTGTCATCTGTAAAAGCACCAAAAAGCCCCATCCGAACTTCTATATTTAAGGACGATAAATCACGTATTGTTACCGAAATAATGGTAGCTTCCAAAATAATTTCAGAGGCCTTAGCTGCTTATATATACAAATTGGATCAGTTACCTAATATTTTTAACGGTTACTTAGTAAGTATATACAGTTTATTTATTTTTTCTTGCTTATAAACGTTGTGTTTTCAGGAAATAAATGATCAAATTGTTATGTCTTACCTTGAAGTTAAGTCAATATTGGAAAATAACGATATTAAGGATGGTTTTAACAAATATCTGAAAAATGTGAAGATTATATATGATAAAGCTGATGTCCGGGAACCAGACTTCCTGTTTTATTATGGAAACGATGTAAACATGAACGTGTATCGCGTTAAACCGGCAGTTTTTGATCTTTTCCTTACTATTGTCATAGGGTTATATTTAGTATCCGTATATCTGGCTATACAAAACTTCCCTCGATTTTACTTAGAAGTATCTAAACTTTCAAAAAATTCACACTCCTTAGGCGCAGTTAATGGAAATTTATATAATAACAAGTGGAAATTAAATTAATAAATAAACTATAAAACTGGGAGTAAAACAACAGGGTCCAACAAAATTGTAGCAATATTTTATATTTTTAATAAATTAATTTTTATGGACCAAATAAAAAAAAAATTGCAGATTTTTTGGGTGGCGCATTTTATTTTAAATTTAATTTTATGAATATTTTTAGCTAATTAAGTTGAGCCGAAATGAAGGGGCTTTAACAACAAATTCAAGATCTTTTAGTTTGAGGCATCTTATATTTAAATTTTAAAATTATGCAGAATGTAAATCCAAAAAATGTCAAGTTCGCAGGAAGGACAAATTGAAGTTTGAAGCTAGACAACTGTTGCGCATACCTATTGTTGGAAGTCGAAACATTTAATAAACCCGAATTGTTTGCTCAAATAACAGGAGTTAGTAAAACACTAATTCTTATAGATACAAGTTTAGTGTAATTTAAGGTTCGGTTTATAGCGGATATAAAACGAATACGGATGCGTTTCGTTTATACGCCATGCCGTCTTCTGTGCATAAATTATTACTACATGGTGGAGACATTTTCACCCACTTACTTACTTTAACTTTACTGCAAAAAGGGTATACTAATTTTGGTCAGAAGTGTGCAACGCATAGAAGGAAGCATTTCCGACCATATCTTCATATATATATATATATACTTTATATATTGTAATATCTCCACACGATTTCCAGTGACACCACAGTTTATATTTAATTTATATTTCCTTTTTTGTTTGTTTCAATTGAGACAGCATGTTTTTTAGTTTTGGCTTTTCTTTATTGAATGAATCTTAGTTCTATACATAATGGTCTTGTACAGCTAAGATAAGATGTATAATTGCTTATGCATAAGCGGGCGAAGAGCCGCTGCAGAGGAGAGAGGACATAATGTGTTCACTTGGTGACAGAGCCGTCGCTCGTGTGAAATATGCCGAATCAGTGGTGTGTAGGGTTTGTCTATCACTGAATCGATTTAGGTGCTTGACGTCTGATGTACTGAACTTTATCTGTTTATTGCCGAATTAATTTGTGGATTGGGCGACTTGCTGTCTGATGTATCAAACTCGACACCATTCCCTTAGGAATGTTCAATATGGCGATTGTCCGTATGACAATCATGCGTCTCAGGGTTATCGGGTGACATTATGATAAGTCCTGGCTGTTTGTTTTCGTATCATTATGATGAGTGTGGGGTGAGTGCGGGGTATAGTTTTGGAATGTTTATAGGTCTATAGTATGCCTGGTCTTAACTCCTTCCCTCTTAAATGCGGGCGTCCTCGGCCGCTACAACATACTGTATGGGTGTAATCGGCATCTCGGTTGCTGGATTATTCCTAGTAGTGCTAAGATGATCCAGTATGATGATGATATGATGACGTTATTGGTCTGGATTTTCTCGAAATTTTCTGTATTGCCCAGGCTTTCGATAGAGCTTGGCTGGAGGGTCTGATGTTCAAAATCCGGCAAAAACTGCCACAGTACACACACAAACTCATGGAATCTTACCTTTACAATAGGAAATTCGCTGTAAGATGTAATGGCTCCGTCTCCGCTGATTTTGAAATCGAAGCTGGTGTACCGCAAGGCAGTGTACTCGGCCCATTGCTCTATCTGCTGTACACTGCAGACTTACCAACGAGTTTAGGACTTACAACGTCCACTTTTGCCGATGACACGGCAATCCTTAGCAGATCCAAATGCCCAATACAAGCCTCTGCAAAATTAGAGGAACACCTTAAGGTGGTAGAGGAATGGCTAGCAACCTGGCGTATCCGGGTCAACGAGCAGAAATGCAAACATTTTACATTTACGCTTAACAGAAGAAACTGTCCAGCTCAAATGCTAAACAACGTACCAGTTCCTCAAGCCGTGGATGTCACTTACCTTGGCATCCACCTAGACAGATGACTAACTTGGCGCAAGCACATCGAAGCAAAAAAGTCACAGCTTAAACTGAAAGCGAGTATAAAGTCTCCCTATACAACTCCGTACTGAAACCCATCTGGACTTACGGAGCCGTACTATGGGGAAATGCAAGTACGAAGATTTTAAGATCAATCACGGGGGCCCCGTGGTATATACGAAACGACAACATTCAAAATGATCTAAATATACCTAGCGTAAAATCTGAAATAGGTACTCAACAACTAAAGTATTCTGCGAAACTGGATGCACACCCAAATGTTCTTGCCAATTCCCTTACGCAAACTAATAATAGAACTCGTCTTAAAAGAAATGACAGACCAACCCAATAACAAGTGATTAGGGCCGCCTGCAATATCCCCAGGATTTATCTTAAGTACTAGTCTAAGAAAAATATCTCAAACTTGTTGTTAGGCTCTAATTTAAGAGTAGATTCAACAAATATACATTAAACGTTAAAAAAAAAAAAAAAAAAAAAAAAATTCGAACACATCGCCTTGAGATGAAGTATTCTTGTTGTTGTTGATACTCTGAAAATTGAGAGTATGGAACTACTTGGAAGCAATCCTCTTGTTGGTTCGTTGTCTGCATCTCAGCTCCAATGTGGAACTGTCTTTGAATGTTGTTAGGGAAATTTGTAGTGGACTGATTTACTCTTTTCAACCGAAATGGTTGTGGAGGGTTCTTGGTCATGATAGAGCCGTCTACCGTCATTGGTGTAGGTTTTGGAGCGAGATGTCTGGGTGGGGTATTAAAGAATGCTGGATTATAGTTTTGAAAGGGATTATTTTGCGGAATGCTATAATTGTGAAGCGAGTTATTCTGTCTGGGATTGTACCAGTTGGTATTATGGTGTGGCTTAGGAGGAGTACTGGAGGGTACGACCATTGAAGATGTGCATTATTTCTTGTGTATTGTACTGGTTTATGTGTTTGTGAAGGAAGCATGGATCGGGTTCCATTAGATTTGAAATAATAAAGGCGGACACGTCAGTGTCAGTTGATTGTAGTTTTTTTATTGATTCTTTATTCCATATTATTCTTTTGCTTAAGCTAAGTTTACATATACCTATATTCTTATGCTGCGACTTATGCGACAGCTACAAAAGAGTGTCAGTACATACATACATATTGTTGGAGCGCTTGCATCAAAGTGCTTGGTCAGCGTTCACACGCTGGCCTGGCTCTAGCTCATGTTACGCTTGTGCATACATTGCTTATGTGAATATATGTATGTGCATATACAAATGTACAAGTTAACAACTCTTAGAATCTGCAGTCGGTCAAGTCTAGCATTCAGCATTATTTATGTAGCGATAATGCTGACAATGCTCTTAGATGACGGACTTCTAAGCCGGCGTTCGTGAATAGCGACACTTGCGCTGAATGCAAGAGAGCATTTTTCTCCATCGTTCGGCAATTCATCGAAGTTCGGGATGATCATTAGAATAAGAATAGTTGTAGTCAGTTGTAATTTGGCACTCAATCCGACGTGATTGCGCGGATGATAATTAAACCAAGAAACTCAACCAAGTCTTATTATAACTGGCGCCCAACTAAAAGTGGAACTCACGGTTTACTGTACCAGTTTATTATCCAGTTCATGAACACAAAAATGTCAAAACAACCCCTTTAAAAGTCGAATAGACAAGCAGTAATAAAATAAATAAGCACAACGCATTTAGTTAATTAAGCAGAACAAAAGCTATCAAAGGCACCGTGCTGCACAATCAAATCAGTATCACTCAAACGGTCTTTCTAAAGACCAATCGCAATAAAGAAAAGCAGAGGCCAAGTTAAATAGCTAACAGCAGAGCTCGCAGCCACGAGTGAAAACCAGGCAGTTATTAAAAAACCCAATTGTAACACCAAACGGACAGTTTGGGCAGCGGAGAGGGAAACGAGTGGCGTCGACGTTCAGCGCCTTAGCTACCAGCGGTGAAATAACTGGTGATCGAGAACTCTACTCCGGCAAATGACAGCAAACAACGATAGTTAGGAAACAAGAGATAAAAAATATGTATGTGAAACCTTTGTTTAATACTTTTGGTCAATTAAAGAACGAAGAAATAAGCGAGTAAATATTCAAATAGATGTCAAAGTGATATGGGTCTTAAAAAAATTTGCGAAACGGTAAACGACAGCACACAGAAAAACCTGCGATTAAACCAACGGTAAACGACAGCACACAGAAAAACTTGCAATTAAACCAAAGTCAAATGATAGCACATAGTACAGTCTGCAACTAAAGAAAAAAAAAGAAAAGGTGCAGTGGAATTTGATAAGCCTCAAGCTCTGCGTTGTATGCGAATCTGTCGGCAACAGACAGACAATTTATTTTTGTCAATTTTGCTTTGGTTACTTCTCTTGTTTGTGTAAAACATATAAAACGAATAAATTGGTTTTGGTCATTTCTTTTCGTTTGCAATATAAAAAACGGCAGAATTAATTTTAATTATTCCTTCGAACTGTTACATAAAAGCGCATTGTTTTGCTTTAGTTCACTTATCAACCCACAGAGTCACATTCACGAGTATTAGCCGAATTTAAAAGTTTAAGCTAAAAAGGGAGGTATCAGCACCAAAATGGACGCCGAACAACTGAATTTAATTTTAAATACAGCAATTAATGCTGCACTTCAGGTTCAAAGGGCAGAGTTCGAAATAAAAATTAAGGAGTTGACGAATCGCTTGGATAGGGCGACAGTAGCCGAGCCTACAATTAAAGTTTATGAGGATATCTCTATAGTGCCCGGGGTAATTTGCGATGAACCCCTCGATGCAGCTAAATCTGTCCCAGAATTTGTTGGCGCACAAAAACAGTATGTTTCCTGGCGCCAAGCTGCAAAAGCCGCCTATAAAATTTATAGCCCCTATCAAGGTAGCTCCCGCCACTATCAGGCAGTACTAATTTTGAGAAATAAGATAAGAGGTCAAGCAGATCTCACTCTATCTTGCTTTAATACAAAACTCAACTTCGATGCCATCATAGATAGGCTCGATTTTACATATGCGGACAAACGCCCCATACATTTAATCGAGCAAGAAATGAGTACCCTCAGGCAGGGTAGCATGTCCTTACTTCAGTTCTACGACGAGGTTGAAAAAAAGCTAACGCTTCTAACCAACAAAACTATAATGTGATATGAAACCGTTATTGCCAACCACATGAACGAAAAATACAGATCAGATGCACTTCGCGTTTTTATATCTGGGTTGAGGAAGAATCTGACTGATGTTTTGTTTGCGGCTCAGCCCAGTAGTTTACCAGCAGCACTTGCGTTAGCGCGAGAGGTTGAAGCCAATCATGATAGATACGCCTTCGCATCGAATTACGCCAGAAGCTTAGAAGAAAGGGATAAAGGAAGCCATCAGCAGCAGCATCAGAAAAGAAATGATGAAAAAGGCAGTAATAAAGGAAAAAACCCATACTTTAGGATGGAAGAAGTTGACCCATCGTCTTCTAAATTTCGACAACCTACTAATTTTCAAAAACAACAGGGCCAGTCAAACAATTCCTCACGTTTTGGGCAGAATGGGGGCCACTCTAGCCTCAAGAGGGTAAACACCCCTGACAGGAATTCCGATCAAAGGAGACAGAGGATTATTCATTTATCACAAGAGAGCTTACGTAAAAAAGATGAGGAGTACGAGAAAGCCGCAGATGCAGTCGTTGAAGAGTTAGATGATAATGAGGACGACTACCGCACGGATAACGTTAATTTTTTAGCGGTGCGTCCCTGCTCCCGTTGATCAAGCGAACACTAGCAGGGGTAACTTTAAAGCTCCTTATTGATACAGGGGCCTCGAAAAACTACCTTAGAAGTAGCTTCGAGGGCATTAACTGCACCCCCGTCCAATGTCCTTTCAGGATAAAACCAATTCATGGCACGGAAGAAATTACTCGCAAATGTGTCTTGTCCATTTCCCATTCTTTATTCTACCAACATTGTCCACCTTCGATGGTATAATTGGATTAAATCTGCTAACGCAGGCTAACGCAGGCTAACGCCACTATCAACCTTCAAAACAAGGTCATAACACACAAACACGGATCTGAAGAGATCCATCAGGCATTTTCACAAAAGCCAGAACGTCAATTTTACTAAGATTGAGGAAATAGAGGTTCCCTCCATTGTTAAAAGCGAGTTCGTAAACATGATGAAGGAAAACGAAAAGGTTTTCGCAGATCCAAGTGGAATGTTACCTTTTAATACTTCGGTTGTGGGAACGATCCGAACCGAAAATGAGGAGCCAGTCTATTCTAAACTTTATCCGTTCCCAATTAGTGCCACTGGCTTTGTCAACACCGAGATAAAGGAATTGTTAAGGAATGGCATAATACGGCCATCACGCTCTCCTTATAGCAACCCAATTTGGGTCGTTGGTAAGAGAGGAATAGATGATTCAGGGGCGAGAAAAAAGAGGTTGGTCATAGACTTCCGGTTGGTCATAGACTAGCCGCTAATATGAGAGTCGCTAAAGAAAAATCGTGCTTTTTCAAAAAAAGTGTCGAGTTTTTGGGCTTTGTCGTGTCCTGCAGTGGCACAAGGACGAGCGAGGAGAAGGTGAAAGCGATAAAAGGGTTCGCAATACCTAGTAATTTGTTCGCGGTAAGGTCGTTTTTAGGGCTGGTAAGCTATTATAGGTGTTTCATTAAAGACTTTGCTGCAATCGCAAAGCCGTTATCGGACATCCTGAAAGGAGAAAATGGAAAAGTCAGCAAACAAAGCTCTAAGAAAATCCCCGTCGAATTGACCAAGGAGCAATTTAGAGCATTCGACAAGATTAGAAATATCCTGGCTTCGGAAGACGTTATCCTCCATTACCCAGATTTTAAAAAACTATTTGATCTCACGACGGACGCTTCCTCCTCCGGTATCGGAGCCGTGCTGTCCCAAGGAGGCAGACCCATAACGATGATCTCGAGAACGCTTAAAGATGGAGAAGTTAATTATGCAACCAATGAAAGAGAATTGCTGGCGATTGTTTGGGCTCTGGGAAACTTGCGCCATTACTTGTATGGTGTAAATGATCTTAATATCTTTACTGATCATCAGCCGTTAACATTCGCTGTGTCAGATAGAAACCCAAATTCGAGAATCAAGCGGGGGAAGGCGATTATCGATGAACACGGGGCCAAAGTTTTCTACAAACCTAGCAAGGAAAACCATGTAGCAGATGCCTTATCCAGGCAAAACATAAATGCCGTGGAAAATCTACCGCAGTCTAGTGGGGGCACGAGCAATCTTCGTCGTATACATTTGATGCCACTGATAAACCCATTAATTGTTTTAGAAACCAGATCATTTTGGAGAAATCTGAACATCCATGGCAACGTACTTCGGTACTTTTCAAGCAAAAGGTTAGACACGAAATTTTTTTTAACGATCGGGACACGTTGATTGACAAAGTCAAGGAGGCTATTAGCCCAGAAGTGGTGAATGCTATCTATTGTGAGTTACCGATCTTAGCGCGCATACAGCATGCTCTTGTGGAAGCTTTCCCTTCCACAAAGTTTTGGTACTGCAAGTATAGGGTATTGGACATCTTCAATAAAGATGAGCAAAAGGATATAGTTTTGGCCGAACACAATCGCGCTCATAGAGCAGCCCAGGAAAACGAAAGACAGGTGCTCAAAGAATTTTTCTTCCCTAACATAAACAGAATTGCTGGAGAAATTGTTGTGAAATGCAAAATTTGTGCGAAGGCCAAACACGATCGCCACCCCAAAAAGCAAGAGCTTGGAGTTACCCCTATTCCGTCTCATTCAGGAGAAATTTTACATATAGATATTTATTCCACAGCAGGAAAACATTTTCTGACGGCCATAGACAAATTTTCCAAGTTTGCTATAGTTCAGTTCATAACGTCACGTACAATATCTGATATAAAAAGCCCAATATTACAGCTAATCAATTTTTTTTCAAAAACCAAAACGATTTACTGCGACAACGAAGCATCGTTGAATTCCGAGACCATAATGTCCATGTTGAAAAACCTGTACGACATCAACGTAGCCAATGCCCCTCCGCTTCATAGTACATCAAATGGACAAATAGAACGGTTCCATAGCACCTTAGGCGACATGGCAAGGTGGTTATCCCAGCAAAGAGGTATCACAGACAATCGATCGTTCCACTCGGTTATTGACATGATCCCGATTGAGGCAATACATTCCATACCAGACGAAGTAAGGCAGGCCATAATAGGTAAACTCCACAAGGCACAGCAAATGCAACTAAACAGGCTAAACCCCTCAAGGAGGAATAGAATATTCGAAGTAGGAGAAGTTGTCTTGGTAAAGAGTAACAGACGGTTGGGCAACAAGTTAAGTCCCTTATATGTCGAAGAAAAAGTAGAAGCAGATTTGGGAACAACAGTTCTAATAAGAGGGATGGTATTCCATAAGGACAACCTTAGGTAGACCTGTAAGAAACAAAAAAAGACAAAAAAAAGGTTTAACACATAAAGCATAGGAAAATGAAAAGAAATATAAATTTAATAGGTAACCTCTCGCGCACCTTACTAAAATGATACTTTCGCATTAAGGGAAACAATAGAGCAGACTGGCCTTATGTCAAGAAATAGAATTCTAACGCTCGAAATTGAACATTTAATAATAGCAATTACTTTGGCATCTATAATCGTAATGAATCCTATAATGTTAAATGATAATGACCTAAAAGCAATTATAAACAAAGATTTCACAGAAGTTAGCGTAACGAGGTATTAATATTTCCTAAGTCTAAGTAATTATGTAAAGAGATTTCAGTATTCCCTGTCACACACGCCGGAGTAATAATGCTAATTCCCGAAGACGCCGTAGCAGATTGTGATGGAGAATTCATCGCCAAAATCACGCCGTGGATCATCAAGATTGGGTTTCACGTGCGCAGAACAACTACAAGCAACCACCGCAGTCCACTACAAGACGCAGCCCAGTCACTTAAACCCAGTGTCGATGGTCGCTAAGGAATCATTATAGTCAACGAGATTCCAGCCCAGTTCATCAACATCAACGGCGCTACGGACGAGGAAAATCTGAGGACATATTGAAGAACTGAAGTCCCAAGTAAACAATAGACCAGTTATAGCGTCATCAATTTCCTTTGCTCTATGTTGTTTAGTGGCTGTCACCTTGTTGGTTGCACTTTACCTTAAGAGGAAGAGTCAACAGGAGCGCGTCTGAATTATCCTGCAAGAATCTGTAATGCGCGAGGACGCTCATACTTTAAGTGGGGGAGTAGTTAACAACTCTTAGAATCTGCAGTCGGTCAAGTCTAGCATTCAGCATTATTTATATAGTGATAATGCTGACAATGCTCTTAGATGACGGACTTCTAAGCCGGCGTTCGTGAATAGCGACACTTGCGCTGAATGCAAGAGAGCATTTTTCTCCATCGTTCGGCAATTCATCGAAGTTCGGGATGATCATTAGAATAAAAATAGTTGTAGTCAGTTGTAATTTGGCACTCAATCCGACGCGATTGCGCGGATGATAATTAAACCAAGAAACTCAACCAAGTCTTATTATAACTTACATACATATATGATCATGCTTAGCTGTATATTTATGTGAATATGCTTATGTGCATACATCAATGTATACATATAAACATATTCAATTGCACAATTATATTTTAATGCGTATATGTTTAATTGTTTATACTTGCAACAAAGTGTTACAAGTTGAGCTCATTGTATTAAGTGATTATTTTTTATGAATGTACTACACCTCCCCTTTTTAGAGAATAACGTAATATTATAGAATTATTATAATGATTATTGATAATTGAGTAAAGGTAAAGTAAAGGTGTATGTTAGGAAATTTGTTTTTTTTTTTTTAGTTTGTGTCTGGCTAGACAAATTTTCTTTCTCTTTGTTTTCGAAATCGTATGATATTTTCAATAATAGATGAATCCATAATAATTTTTATATATATATATATTTTTTTTTTTTTTAATTACTGTTGATATTATATATTTTTCTTTAATCTATTTTTATGTACTGTTTGTATCCTATTTTTATCGTTTCTAATTTTTATATTGTTATTTTTACCTATTTCTACAACATTGAATGGTCCTAAATAGACTGAATCAAGCTTATGACCAGTTTCGTTGTTTATGAAAACCTTGTCTCCTATTTCTATTTTAAAATCTGATACTTTCTTATCATTTATTTATTTTTGATTAATTTTATTGATTCGAATATGGCTTTTACTACATTTGTTGCACTTTTGTTTGCAACAGGAATTGCTACTAAATACTTTGTCAGGTCACATATTAATGTGATTGGGTATTCATTCCCATTTTCCGAACGCGGTAGTGGACCAATCGTGTCTTCTATCACTCTGTCAAAAGCATATTGTCGAGTTTCGGTTATAATCATAGGTGATGTTGTATGTTTCGTTGTTTTCGACGTCTGGCACTTTAGACATTTACTTATGTACTCGTTTACATATTTAGTCATGTTTTTCCAATAATATTGTCTCTTTATTTTTGATATCGTTTTATTTGGATATCCTTGAATTGGATCGTCAAGGAATGTAGACAATATAGCTTCTTTTTCTTTCTTGTTATTTATTTGGGTCACCGGCTTGAGTAGCGCTACTCTTAAAAATTGTAAAATTTTATTGCCCATATTTTTGAAAGATTCTATTGAAATAGTTTTAAAGATCTTTTTGCTCGGTGCCACTTTGACTTTGGTGATACTAAGTATACCGGCTTCTTTTTTGAGCCTATGAAAAAACTGACCAAAGTCGAGAATTCCATTGGTATACATATCGCAAATGTCAATTCTTGCTATAACTTTCTTGCCATGTTTGAATGTGGTCGAAGAATCAGTTATTCGCAAGGTCACTACTTTTCGTACTTCGTCATTTACAATAACGTCATATACATTGGGCTTGGCAGCTTTTTCAAGATTTTGCCTTGGCAATAGTTCTTATTTATTTTCTGCGCAGAAGTTGTTTTGTCTACTTTGGTGCCTGGTAGTGACTTTCAGGATTTTTTTGTTCATGTCAATTAGATCGGATATTGTTATCCTTGTTAATTTTAGGGCGTCTGCCACAAAATTATTTTTCCCTCTCAGATACTCTACGGTAAAATTATATTCTTCTAATTCGAGTCGTATGCGTGTTAATTTTAAATTTGGGTTTACCATAGAAAATAAATATGTTAAAGGTCTGTGATCAGTTCTAACTGTAAAATGTTTGCCATAAATATATGATCGAAAATGTGTTATTGCCCAATGTATTGCTGCTAATTCTTGTTCTGTAGTACTCTTGTTGCTTTTACCTTTAGTGAATCCTCGTGATGCATATGCAACTGGGAGTTGGAGTCCATTATAGTTTTGAGTTAAGGCTGCTCCACATGCGTGTTTGCTTGCATCCGTAATTATGCAAAATTCTTTGCTAAAATCTGGGTAGTGTAATAAGTTTGGTTCAACAAGTTTCTTTTTTAGATACTGGAATGCTTTTTCACACTCTGTTGTCCATTCAAATGGGACATTCTTTTTACATAATTTCGTTATGTGCTGTAAATATTCGCCAAAGTTTTTTATAAAACGTCTATAGTAATTGCAAAATGTAACGAATCTTCTAGCGCTGTTTGCGTCCATAGGGACTGGATAATTATTGATGACGTCAAATTTTTTGTCATCTGGTAAGATTCCTTTATCTCTACGGCAGTGACCTAAAAATGTCACTTCGTGCAAAAAAATTAACATTTTTCTGGATGTAATTCGAGATTGTGTTTTCTACAGAGTTTGAAAACATCTGTTAAATTTTTAATCATATGTTGTTCAGAACAACCAATAAAGAAATTATTCATATAAAGGAAGGCTTGCGAAGGCTCAAGGCCTGAGAATGCTATTGTCGTCATTCTCTGAAATAAATTAGGCGCTATTTTTAAACCTAATTGTAATCGTGTAAAGCGTTATGAACCATTGCTTGTTGAAAAAGACGTAATATTTCTTGAGTTTTCCTCAAGTTCAATTTGGTGGAAACCTAACATTAAATCAAGGCATAAAAAATATTTAGCTCGACCCAATTGATCAAAAATATTATCAATTCTGGGGAGTGGGAATTTATCTGACAGCAAATTCTTATTTATTTGGCGATAGTCAATTACTAATCGCCATTGTTTCTCTTTAGAGCCCGGAAGAGCTTTCTTCGGGACTAATAAGAGTGGGCTGTTGTAAGGTGAAACAGACGGTTCAACAATATTTTGTTTAATTAACTTTTCAACTGTATGCTTGATTTCTTCGATTTGGCTATGCGGACATCGATAATTTTTCACGTAATTTTTCATCATCCTTAAGTCTCAATTGTTGCTTATAAAAGTTATTTTTAGTGATTGGTTCGGTTTCAAGTCCGAACACATCGCTATACTGGGTGCTAATTTCTTCAAGTTGCTTTTTAAACAGAATTGGAAAATTTTTCTTTAATATACTAATTACAGACTCTTTTCTATTGTCTTTTAGGTTTTGGACTACATCGTAGTTCGAAAGTGATTCACATTTTATATTATTAATGCCTACTATTTGGCATGAATATGTGGTATTTAAGAATCGGACAAAAGCATTTTGGGCTGTTGCCCAAAATCACGACATAATAATTCATATATATAACTGCTTTAGATTTTTGGTTAAATGTTTAGATACGATTTTACACTGATTCGGGTTGATGTTTGTATTGGCTGTGTACTTGTTGTATTCATATTCAGATTTTGTTGTTGTTTAATGAGTCTATAAGGTTACTCGTAAGGCCTTATAACTCGATGACTTGCAAATATTCTTATGGTTACTCGTAAGGCCAAAAGAGATTTGTTGCTTCGCTTGTTGTTGATCAGGACTCGATGACTTGATTGCTTGATCTTGACTCGACGACTTGATAATGTCCTGACTCGCTGCTCGCCTTATATAGGCATCCTGGGCCTCCTGAATCACTTGGTGTGATACCGCTATACAGCCGGTGAATTTCCATCGGCCCGTCGCTTTCATCCACACTGTTGCTATGCGTGGTGAAAGTCCCGTACAAGTCCGTGGCGCAGCCGCATCCACTCTCTGGCCTGCTGTGCGCTCATTGAATTCCTGTCCTTGTTTCTCTGCTCTGCCCAAATAGCGCCTCTGTTGCTATGCGGGCTTCCATCCTTTTCTAGTTGTTTTCTCTGCTCTGGTCGCATGTCCTCTCTCGTTGCTAGGCGACGCTGCTCTCTCGAATGTTCTTCTCCTTTTTGCTCGTTCTCTCAGTTCTTGGGAATTGTTGCTTTTCTCCCAATGCATGGGCATTTTACTTCATACGAAAAACATATTGATTTTAGTTTGTTCAGTTTTAGTTAATTTAAGTCAACATTAACTAAAACCATTCGTCTACGTCATCGATACGTTATGCGCCTTGTAGACAGGGCTTCCCCAATACCCAATTCCCCCTTTCTTCGGCTTGCACATACCCCCCCTTTGCCCATCGAACTTGATCGACAATGTTGGCTTGACTTGGTATGCAGACAGCCCCCACTACCCCCCGTTAGACATGCATCGCCCTCACTTTAACTTTTTCGTCTCTCTGCCGTCCAGCCTCATAGAGCGCGCTCCATCCACCAGTACCTGCGCTCAATCGGCACACGCATAGTGTAGGTCAGGGCCCGGCACAAAGAGAGCGCTAAAAAAGTTTAGTTGTATGTGTGCACTTGCTTGTATGCGTATGTTGCTTTACACTGCGCAAAATTAAACTTCATCAAATTCTGCCTCAAATCAAGAAAACGAGTGCAGCAAATAATCTTATGCATGAAAAAGATAGAGAAAACAAAGCAGCGATCAATTTTTTCATGTGTGTTCTCTCAACAAAGCGACATAGATCTGCTTGCGTCGAAATGCTGAGGGAAACTAAATCAACCCTCATGCTCTGTGTGAGGACTTCGGCAGCCGTTTGGTTACACGCATACGAGGTGCCGAACGTGTTCGTCCCCCGGGGGATATGAGTGCCGGGCTCTGGTGTAGGTGTGCTGCGCCTGTATTGCTGGATTCTCAAATGTTCATGCATACTCTCTCTTAATCGGTACATGCTTTCTTGTGATTGGAGCACAGCGGCCGATCGAACTTGTTGTATCGTATCGCAATACTGCGTATTTTAATTGCAGCAACATGTTGCGAAGTGTGATTTTTGGCAACATGTTGCCGGGCATCATGCATCCTTGGTTTTACATTGCGCTCTTTTTGGTTATTTCCATGTTGTTGTGTGGAACATTGTGGAATATATGTTCCTCACAACACCCGGTTTAATTTCCTGATTGGGAATTAAAATGTTTTCTTCTGTTGAGAGAACTCTATTTTCCGTATCACTTGAGATCTTGCTGGTAGAAGTGTTGAGTTAGTACAAGAAACACATGTTATTGGAACATAGATAGGATACGTTAGATTTGGTGGTCTAATTATTAACCAATCCTCGGAACTATTGTAATCTAATTGGCAATTAAATCTTTTCATGAAATTTAGTCCTATTATTCCATCGCAGGGGATTGCGAAATCTTCATGAAGTATATCGAATTTATATGGAATAATGTATTTGTCTCTTTGGAGTTCAATTGAGGCTAATCCTTTGGATTTTATTACTCCTCCTATGCCTCGAATATCTATATTTCTATTTGTATGGACGTCATGAAAGACATCAGAATTTTCTTTTATAATTGAAATATCTGCACCTGTATCAATAAGAAATGTTAAATTTTTATTTGTTGCAACATTTTTGAAATGATACGAAATTATTGAGACTCAAGTTAACCGTATATATATTGTTATTTAGCACTGAGTATCTGGAGGTGTCTGGGAGTTTCCCGAAGTAGTATCTTGTGCTACTCGGACATTAGTGTTGTTATAACCATTCTGTTGGTCATTTGGGTTCTGTCTGTTATTATTATATCCACCTCCACGGCCGCCTCTTCGGTGGCGTGAATAATTTCTGATTCGTTGGGCTCTGTGCGTATCGTTATTGTTCCAATTCGAGTTGTTTCTCCAGTTACCATTGTTGTTATAGCGGCGTCTACCGCGGTCATTATGCTGGACATAAAAAATGGTATTATTTTGGAAATTTTCTGAGGAGCCCGACTCTACTGAAAGAGTGGTGAATCTAGCGATGGCTTCTTTAGCTGAATCAAAATTTCCTGATTCCATTAATAGCTGGACTCTTTGACTTTTGGTATGGCTTACCATAGCATTTACTGCCACTTTGGCAGTGTACTTTATGGCTTGTTCATTTGAAAGACCATCCGAAATATATGCGCCTTTAAGAGCGTCGGTCAATGCAGTAATTTCTTTTGTGTATGAAACACAGTTATTGGGGTTTTTGGCAGATTTTTAATTTTTGCTGTTAAAAGATCTACTGATTCACTCTTGAAGATTATTGACAGTTTTTGTATTACTTCATCAATCGTTGTTTCAAATTTAGGGTATTACCCCCTTGACCTTTTGATTTGTATTTTATAATATCGATGGATATTGCTTCGTGCGTTTTTTTTATGGTGTTAAGTACGCGAAGTGCTCCAAGGAAACCCGGTATGTTTTTGATGTCACCATCAAAGTATGGTAGAAGCCTGGTGGCTGTGTTTATGAATTCTACCACTGTTTGCGTCATTTTACCTTCTGTACTAAGTTAACTTATACTGGAGTTTAAATCAGAAACTTCTTTGAATGTTTTCTGATGTCGCTTCAATGCTAATGTTCCTTTTTCCTTGCAATCATTGTAGAAGGCTAGAGCTGCTGTTTAATTGTATTTGGAAAGGCCGTTGTAATGGGTCTTTAAAAGAAGCCTGATTTTTTCTAAAAGGGTTTTTATGATTTTTGTGTGCTTTTCTATGGTGCCCTCTGATGTATTTCTATCCTGGGAGAGGCACTTGATTGATTTGCGCATTTCTTGTTTAATTTCACGAGCTTCATTTAGAATATGTTCCCAGTCTGTCATAATGGGAAATTCTACACTTGGTCAAGGTCATTGGCTCGGCCTGTATATCTTTTCTTTACGCTTTCGATATGGAGAAAAATTTCTTCCCATTCGTTGCTTAAAGATTATTTATTAAGTAATATTTAACTTTTGATCATGCTCTCATGATATATCTATATCATTACGCAGATTCAAAAGTATCTTTAGTATATTTCTATTTGCTATATCTATTATTTCTACATCTGAATCTGTTAAATCTATTGTTTCTAAACTTGATTCTGCTGTCTATCAATGCGATTGAGTCCTTGAAAAGTTCGTGGACCCATCCAGGCACGTCTTTTCTTGGAGGAGTCCTAGCTAACAATCTACTATAAGCTACCTTTATGGATTTTACCATAAGATCTACAATTTTTTTTTTTTGTTAATTTGTAGTTGTTTGCTATCCAATACCATTTTTCCTTGTGTTCGTAATTTGCGTCACCTGAGTGTATCAGGAAATCAAGGAAAGGTAAATATTTTTGCAGTTTTTGCGTTTCTATTTCATTCATATTCTACACTCACTGGCTAGGCTTATTAAAATGGATGTATTTATTATTTATTTTTATTATTATTTTTTTTTTAAGAGACAAACTAAAATTTATTTTATTCGTGGTTCGTGAAGTTCGTGGACCCATCCAGGCACGTCTTTTCTTGGAGGAGTCCTAGCTAACAATCTACTATAAGCTACCTTTATGGATTTTACCATAAGATCTACAATTTTTTTTTTTTGTTAATTTGTAGTTGTTTGCTATCCAATACCATTTTTCCTTGTGTTCGTAATTTGTGTCACCTGAGTGTATCAGGAAATCAAGGAAAGGTAAATATTTTTGCAGTTTTTGCGTTTCTTTTTCATTCATATTCTACACTCACTGGCTAGGCTTATTAAAATGGATGTATTTATTATTTATTTTTATTATTATTTTTTTTTTAAGAGACAAACTAAAATTTATTTTATTTTAGTTTTGCTTACTGCCTCGGTTCCTCCATTAGGTAGAAATGATATGTGCCTGCTGCGTTTGAAAAGCAGCATACATATGGTACTGTGAGAATGAAACTCATCTGTACCCGTCTGCCTGAACTGGAAAATCTTATCCCGTTATGTCAAGGTAAGCTAACCTAATTTATACCAAGTTTATAGAGCGTTGAGGTGAGTTACTTTCCTCGCTCCTGAAGACTTCAATTAAATCTTGGACTAAAGTACCTGGAAGGAGTGGCCATTTTTTTTTATTTAATCTTTTATTCAATATTTTCTTGATTCATAATTGCTTGTGTGCATATGTATTTTTAGACCTTATCTAGATCATTAGCTTGCCTTAGAGCTCAATTAGTTACACATTTGTTGTGTAATAGGTAAGCTTTATATAATACATATGCGCACAATATTATGACAATTATCAATATTAGTATGTTCGTTAATCTTATATTAGCATTTGATGATTTAATTTTATTTATAACATTTGCAGTGGAGTCCACTGATTTTGTTTTAATTAATCCCATTGTGGATATAACGGATATATCATCAAATTAACTTATGCTGTTATCGAACATACGTATGGGCTTTTTTTTTTTTTTGAATTATTAAAGTTTTTTAGTAATTCTAATTACGGCTAAATAAGACGATTTTAATTAAATAATATGGTTATAACGAATGCGAAAAAATAGGGAACAAAAGCTTATAAAGATAGGCTAAAATCTTTTGTTTAGCAATTACTTTAATTTTTTTTCATAAGTATTTCAAGTTTTGATCGTATTTGCCTGAATATGAATATTACTTGAAATATTAAAAATAAAATGTTATGGATTCATGCATATTTATAAAGAAACAATTTTTTTTTTAATTTAAATTGTTCGGGAAGAAAAAGTAAAGTAAGAGAAAAAAAATGTATTCTCACAATTCAGGTATACATTTCATTTGTTTTATTGTTTGTATATTTAAAAAAAAAATTCTCCAACCACATTGTTAGTAAAAGCCGATCAAAAAAAAAGGTTAGTAGTTTGCAAGATGCACTTTCGTGCCTTAACTTGCTTATGGAGCTTTTATTTAAAATTATTAAATAAGGTAAGTTAAGGTTTGCGCATTTCTGCGGCGCCTTGCGTTTCTTCGCTCTTTGGCGAAGTTCGGCTTTTAGGATGTCAATACGGTCGGGCGTTGTCGGTCTCTGTTTTATATGTATGTACATTTATTTCTTTTTTCATGTACTTCATGTCCTTTCCAGTGTTGTTATTTCGCTGCTGGTATAGAGAAATCCGAATGGACATCTGAACTGGCCCAATCGAATGGAGAGGGCGGAGACGGTATTGGCGGGTGATTATTATTTGGCGAATCCCATCCATTGACATCTAAATTGTGCTTTCCAGGTACCATCGGTGGTGTTGGCATTCCTGGAGCTTTGCATTGAGGGAATGGCAGTCCAGACGGCGACAGCAACGTGCCCGCAGAATGCCCACGTTTCCGGAGCTGCTTGCAGACCACAAGCGAAAAAGAGCCAACCTAAATATATTTACTTCAAGAGAAGTAAAACGGACCGATGGAAGAAGCTGTGCGCAGATGCAGATGCGCAGCCACATGCCAACGGATCCACCCATGCTGGGTCACATTGTAGCAACGCTATTCGCTTCAAGGCCGACGAGGAACTTAGCTGCGAGCAGAACGCAGAATTCTCGTGTGTGTCGGGACACCTAACATGTAACATAAATAGAAATAAACAAGAATTAACCTTAAACGAAGTTCTCGCGCGTTTTAATTGCATTACTCACTCACCAGACCCCTGCAGAAATTGGCACCCGCCAATCACTTCAGGCTTATTCGGGTCCTTCCGCCCCTCCACAAACATTGGTCCTTCGAGCCGGATATCCTTCCGCTATTCCAGCTTGCATTGGCGGAATTCCTGATAAGTACAACATTTCTTATTATATCCCATTACAAACTTACAAAAGTGTGAGGTTTCCCGCTCTTCCATAGCAACCTACACACTTCTGTATACTTGTATGTACATACCTGACCTGTTCCAAGGGTTACATGGTATTTACCGACTATTTTTGTGTTTAGGAAGTGCATTTTTTTTTCATTCTTCGAAATTCTGATTGTCCAAAAGTCCAATTGCATAGCAATACATATGTATGTATATACACACATATACATACATACATACCTACATGTAAAAACAGGTGTTTTCTAACCTGCAAGTAAAGGTGTTTAATAATCGAGAATGAATTTATAAAGTACCACTTACCTTTACTTAAAGTGTAAAGTACACTTCACGGGCTGATCATTAGTCCATCGGCATAAATTATTTATGTCAAATAATTTTTACATCCATACATACATATGTACATACAATTTAATTTTTGCCGCGGTAACCACTCTCATATGTACATACATACATACATATGTCCACATACAATTTGAATTCACCCACACAAAATTAATTGCAGCCACTCCGATTGGCTTTCTGCAATTTAATAATTTGAAACCTACATAATTAAAGCAGGAAATCGTGATATTCGTTAAACAATTTAAAATTAATTAAATTCACAAAACATAAACAACGGCAGAGCAGCTGACTCCCGATCAGTGCTGACACTCAAGTCTCATCAGTGCTGACACTTGAGCCAAGCCGTGACTCGGTCACGACATCCATTTTTTTCATCGTGATTCGTATTGTGCCAAAAAAAAAATATTTTCAATCAGTATTTAATTCGCAAAATATTTTCTAAATAAAACTAAGTATAATTTTATTTATATGGAATTAATATTTTGTCTCGAAAATTAATTTCGAGTTTTTTTTTCTTCATTGAAAAGTTATTGGCACTCCCAATCCTACTGATCTCAATTTTTCCATATTTTTTAAATACTCTTATAAATTTCAACATATTTCCACATTGTATAAATTTTAATAGCCAAGTGATTATATATCCTTATAATTATTCACACAACTGCGAGGAAAATTATAAATCCTTCTAATTTCATTTATGCTATCTATGCTAATTCATTGTATTCATTAAAAAGAGGAGACATTTTTCCTTCTCACTTCTCTATCCTTAAATTATACAGTCCACTTACAGCTTCGTTTCGATCTCCTCGCTTGAGAGCTCTTATTCCACAAAGTTATTTGTTCCCATTCGATTCGTAATAGCTCAGATAACACTCTAAGATGTCTCTTTCCGACTTTGTTGCCGTGTGCGAGGCATTAACGGCGTTCGAGGCTCGCGAGGCCCAGGCTTTAGCTGACGATGTGCCACTCGTCTCCATTAAAATACACTTAGACCAGCTTAAGTCACTGTGGGCAAAAGTCGAGGCAGAGTTTTCACGATGCCATAAGGCCTTGACGGCTCAAAAGAACGAAGATAGTCCGAAGCACATAGGTACAATTAAAGCTAAACATGAATATTTTATATGGTATATGTGCGAGGCGGGACTTTGTTTGGAGAGCGAATCCAGCAGTTGTCCGCGAAAATGGCTCCCCCACCAGTCAGGCTCTCTGTCGATTCCACCCATCAGAAAAACTGCAGATGTCAATTCAAAGTTGCTTAACCGGTCTTGAGCGTTCCGGGGCTCGTACAGACAATTGGGATATCCTTCCCATAGCAATTTGTACGAGCAAAATGCCCAAATCCACCCTTCTGTTGTGGGAACAGTCCGTTCCAAATAAGACCGCCGTCTCATCCTGGGACGACCTGAATCGATTCCTAACTGATCGCCACCGTGTACTAGAGGCCACAGATGTCGTTCAACCAAGCTCTGGGGGTCAGACTTTTCCATCCGTAAGCCGGAAACCTACGGCAAGAGCTCAGTCCTTTCCTGCTCAAATGCAAGAAAGCTCAGCACCTGATGCTTGTATAATTCCGAATCCTGCGCCCTCCGATTCTTCCAGCAGCCCTCTTGTAAACGAGGGAAGTTACTTCGCCTCCACTCGCAACACTGGCCTCCTGGGAGGGAGGCAAGCAGTTTCAAATCCGCGCTTTGATTGATATGGGATCCGAAGCGTCCTTCATTTCCCAAAGAATGTTTGAATTTATTAATCCTCCAAGCTGCAAAGTATCATCTAGCATTCGCGGCATTGGGCAATGCCTGACGAACCGTTGCGCCAGTTCCAAGCAGTCGCCGTTGTGCTGCCTAGTGTAACTGAATCACTTCCGTCCCGCGCCGTCCCGAATAAGGTTAAGCAGGATTGACCTTCCGCTCGCTGATTCGCAATTTCACCAAAGGGCTCCTGTGGATTTGGTGCTTGGAGTCGAGGTCCTTCCCATTATCCTTGGGGAACGAATCATCAAGAATGTTGGTGATTCTTTCGTGGGGATCGAGACGATGTTCGGATGGTTTCTCTGTGGATCCGTTACTGGAAAATCCAGTCTCGGTCCACCTCCTCCAGCAGTGCGAAGATGTCTCTAGGGACAGCAGCACCATCCGATTTAGAACGCAGTTCCAATTGCTTCAGGTGCCGCGTTTGTCAAGGGGCACACGCGCTCCGTCAGTGCCGATAGTTTCGAGGACTACGAGCTGACGACAGGCTACGAGTAGTCTTGAGCAACGGATACTGCCCGAACTGTTTGTCTCATGAGGATTCCAATGGTTCCTGCAGGACCACAGCAGGATGCCATCGATGTGGCAAGCAACACCACACGCTTTTGCACATCGACAGCTCAGTCACGTACATCCAACCCAAAGAGCAAAGACCCGAAAGGCACCCGCCTTTCATTCGGACTTCTATCCAGAGGTCATCAGCCATCGGGCCGCCTACTCCATCTGCATCCAAAGTTCCCCCTCCATCTCCACCCGTGTCTTGGCGATCCAGAACGCTGCCATCCCCCATCCTTAGACATGTCCAGCGAGGCAACTGCAACTTGTTGCAAGGGGGGCGGTATGTTCACGCCACCGGGTGAACAGCAGAGAGTGAGGGGTAGGGTTTTTTCCAAAACCGAATTCGGTCACACTGAGGAGGGTGACGAAGGGTTCTCCTGTAAATCGCCATATTCAATCCAGTACGAACATCTAACCCGAACACCCGTTCTTTCATTGCTTTCGATAATATACCTGTTTTCAACCCGAAACATTCTCGTGTGTGTCGGGACACCTAACATGTAACATAAATAGAAATAAACCAGAATTAACCTTAAACGAAGTTCTCGCGCGTTTTAATTGCATTACTCACTCACCAGACCCCTGCAGAAATTGGCACCCGCCAATCACTTCAGGCTTATTCGGGTCCTTCCGCCCCTCCACAAACAAGTGGTGAGGTCGGAGTTAGCCTCGAGATGGATTGCCTTCGTGCTGAAACACACAAAGACGCAGACATAACCCTTAGTTATGAGACACGCACGCCCGGTGTAATTTTTGATCTCGAACGGCCCTGCGAAGTCAATGCCCGTGTGGGTGAAGGGCCTGGAGTACGTGATGCGTTCTCGAGGGAGATCACCCATCATCTGGGTCTGTAGTCGTCGACGATGAACGATGCAGACTTTGCACCCCTTGATGTGGGACTTCACCATGTTCTTGATCCGTGGGATCCAGAATTTGGTACGCAGATACCGCACCATCAGTTGATTGCCGCCATGCAACGTGATGCGGTGGGCGAATTCGACAAGCAGGCGAGTGAAATGAGTACTATAGGGGAGGAGAATAGGGTGACGTTCATCATATCGGAGGGACTCAGCGGCCCGGAGTCGTCCGCAGGAGCGGAGTATCCCATGCTGGTCGAGAAATGGATTCAGATTGAGTAGCGTGCTGGATGATGGCAGGGGTCGCCCTTCACCCAGGGCCCGTATCTCCGCGAGCTATTCCCGACGCTGAGAGGTCCGAATCAAGGCGCGCTCGGCGGAGAGAAGTTCATCATTGGTGAGGCGAACCGTGGAAGGCGTCGAAATCCTTTTGGTGGCGAAGCGTAGGATATACGCGATGACTCGTAATGCCCTACCATAGTCCGAGAAACGTTCGCTGACGTCCTCGAGTAGGGTGGTCGCGGTGGTGTGGCACTGGACTCGTTGCTCCAGCTGGGTGTCTGGGAGTTCGTTATGGGGAGTTGGCCAATACTCGGGGGCTCCAGAGGCTGCTGGCTGATAACTCGGCCGCGGAGACTCCGCGGCTCGCCAGATCAGCGGGGTTGTCCTCGGAGCGCACATGTGACCAGCTTTGGCCACTGGTGCTTTTGGAGATGCTGGATACCCGATTGGCCACGAAGGTGGACCAACTGCACGGGGGTTTATTGAGCCAAGCCAACACGATGGTAGAGTCGGTCCAAAACTGGGAGGTTGCAGGTGGGATTGGGAGTTCAGGAACGATCGACGCCCAGAGATCGGCTAGCAAAACCGCTCCGCACAACTCCAGCCGAGGCAGCGAAACTGTTTTGACTGGAGCTACACGGGTCTTAGCCGTTAATAAATGGACTCTTACTTGATCGCAGTACCGAACCCGCACATATAGGGCTGCTCCATACGCTTTCTGTGACGCGTCACAGAAGCCATGAAGCTCCCACGAGAGCTTATCGCTGGTGTTTAGCCAACGGGGAATGCGGAGTCGACTGAGCCCTGGTTAATCCTGCAGGAATTCGTGCCATTGCTGCAGCAGGAGAGGCGGCAGAACATCATCCCAGCCCAGTTCGGTAAGCCAGATTTGCTGCATGAATATCTTCGCTCGGATGACAAATGGGGCTAGCCAACCAGCGGGGTCGAAGAGTTTAGCGATATGGGACAGAACCTGCCTCTTGGAGATCGACTCCTTCAAGGGGGGGTCCGCTACGGTGAAGAAGAAGACGTCCTCGGCAGCTTGCCAGCGGATGCCCAAGGTTTTTGCAGTGCTCGCGTCTTCCAGCTCGAGAAAGTCCTCTCGCAGCAGGTGCTCTCTCGGAATGGCTTGAAGTACTTCCTTCTTATTGGAAGTCCACTTCCGAAGCGGGAGGCCCGCAGATTGGAGGGCCGCTTGAAGCTCTCGTATGGCGAGACGGGCGTCGGCTTCAGTGTGAGCGCCGGCAAGGACATCATCAACATACATGTAGTTCCGAAGGATTTCGCTCGCCTGAGGATACATCGCTTGCACGTCTTGTGCCAGTTATAAAAGGACTCGGATCGCCAAGAATGGCGCGCAGTTAACCCCAAACGTGACAGTTTGTAATTCATAATCCTGAATATTGCCGCAGCGGTCTCGGTAGAGGATTCGCTGAAAGGGGGTATGCCTGGGGTCGACTCGGATTTGTCGATACATCTGCGTTATGTCGGCGTTGAAAACGAATTGAAAGAACCGCCATTTCAGTACCTGAAGCGTGAGATCGGCCTGAAGAGTGGGGCCGGTGTGCAAGACATCGTTGAGGCTGACGCCTCGTGTGGAGGGGCTCGACGCGTTAAATACCACGCGTACCTTAGTGGTGGTGCTATCGGGCTTAAACACCGCGTGATGGGGGAGATAGAAGTTTTTCCCATCTTGAGGCGGCGTCACCCGAATCATATGACCCAATTCCTCGTACTCTTGAATAATGGCATCGTACCGCGTTTTTAGGACGGGATCCTTGAGAAGGCGTGCTTCATTCCGCAGGAATTGAGCCAGCGCGATCGGTCTTGAGTGGCCCAAGTCAACGCTATTCGGACCTTTGAACGGTAGGGACACAACATGTCGGCCGTCCTTTCCTCTTTGGGTGGTCTCCTGGAAGTTCCGCTCGCAGAATACGTCATCCTCCTTTTCCGGCTTTGCGGGAAGGTCTTCCACCTCCCAAAACTTGGTGAGGAGTACATCAAGTTTTGCTTCTGGACTAACTCGCGTCTGTGCCGCGAAAACTGATCGAGACTCCGGAGGGTCAGGCATGATAGCCCCACACAGAACCCATCCAAAGATGGTTTCTAGCCCGACGAACTCACCAATATCCTTTTTGATCCGTTCTCCGAGGATGTGGGGAAACAGGTCTACACCGATAATCATGTCAATAGGCGCGGGCTTGTTGTAGTACGGGTCAGCCAGGGGTCGATCGAGGCTCTGCGTCGGAACCGTATTAATGAATGGAGCCGTTGGAATGGCCCCTGACAATTTGGATACGACCAGGGCGGAAACCTCAATCTTGTTCAGTCCGTCACACGGGGGAGACAGCATTAGCAGACACACCTTGTCGGCGCAGCCTCCATCACTCTGGCCCATGCCAGTAACCGCGGTGTCTATACCGATCGGTAAGGAATTGGTTCAAATCGTACCAAGTTGAGACGACAGTCTTATTTGGCACTGATTGCTCCCACAGAAGGATTGTGGCCTTCGGCAATTTGCTAGTGCAGATGGCGATAAGTAAGACATCCAAATTCTCAGTACTGACACCCGAACGCTGAAGCGCGGTAAGACACCCTTGAAACGCAGTCTGCAGCTCTCGCAAGGATTTGCCTGACTCTTGTGCCACCGCGGGAATCTGAAGGAGTTGTCTGGCTTGAGTCATGACAAGCAGACGGCTATTTTCGTACCGTGTGGTGAGGTTCTCCCACGCGGCCTGGAAACCCTCATTCGTCAGGGGGGACTTAGCCACGATGGTTTTCGCTTCCCCTCGCGTCTTGGTGTTCAAGTGATAGAGCTTCTCCACTTGTGACAAGTACGGGTTGGCGATATAAATGGCGGCGAACAAATCGCGGAATGTGGGCCATGCTAGGCTGTCGCCATGAAATGTCTCCACCTCACACGGAGGAACTCTATACACCGCCGGCCTCGACGGAGCGGTTGGCTGACTAGTCTCGTCATAAGACTCGTCATCTGTGCCGAGAGCTGTTCGATGCGTTCTCCGAACAACGTCCCGCATCGCACATACGCCGCATAAGCGTATTCGTGCTTCGCCTTGATGTGGCTTATGTTGGCCAAGCTTTCCTCGTCGGGTTGGACTGTCAAAGCCTTGTGACAACGGGAGTATTCCATCTCGACAGTTGACCAAAGGGATTTGAGCTGCTCTAAGTGCATTTTAATGGAAAACAAGGGCACTTCAGAAGTTAGAGCTTCACTCTCCCGAGCTTCGAACAGAGTCAATGCGTCGCACGCCAGAATGAAATCGGAGAGGGACATTCTGGAGTGTTCTCTGCGCTGTTGTGATACGGATCGGGTGACGGGAGCGTCAGAACAGTGCGTCACAACAACGTGCGGGATCTGGGTCTGGGTTGAAAGCTTGGAACGACCTTTGTGTTCACTCGAGTCTTTAACCGAGAATCTGCAACCCTGAATGAGGCTGGACGAAGACGGACGGGATCTTGGGGATTCGCTGCGGCTGCGAACCGACGAGAACTTGCGCGAAATATCCGTACGCTTCACGGTCACCGGAGTTATCGGAGGCCGAACCTTCTCCGGAGTTGCAGAGGGAGACGAAGACTGTTAGACTTCGGCGCAGTCTTGGACGGCTCCGTGGACATACTCAGGGGACGACCTTACCGTCGAACACCGAGTTTGTGCGCTTTTTTTTTTTTTTTTTTTGTTTTGGAAAAAAACCACAGGAAATGAGAAGTGGACTGTATGAGGACGCAAGAGCTTTCTTACTGCGCACCGCAGGATTGCGGGAGAATTCTCTCGCGTGTGGCTCGGAAACGGAGCCCTTTTAATGGGGATAGATGCGGAACAATATCCGAACGCACGAGTGCGGATCAAAACTTGCACGTAGACGAAGCGAAATAATTACAAAACAAGTTTGTATGGATTCGTAAGTAACGATGGGAGTACGTATAAACAAACAACGGAGGAAATATATAAATAAAGATGTATAGGATAAAAAGAAAATACGTTTTTGTATAAATCTGGATCTGGATATATATATATGTGCGCAAAATACTGGCCGAAAAAATTATATATATAATTTATAAATATGGACGGATATATAAATATGGGCCCGATAGTGCTGGAAAAAATATATATATGTATTTATTTATAAATATGGGCGGATATATATATGAGCGCAAAGGGCTGCCCGGAAAAAATATATATATAATTTTTAAATATGAACGGATATATAAATATGGGCCCGATAGTGCTGGAAAAAATATATATGTATTTATTTATATATATGGGCGGATATATATATGAGCGCAAAAGGCTGGCCGGAAAAAATATATATATAATTTTTAAATATGATCGGATATATAAATATGGGCCCGATAGTGCTGGAAAAAATATATATGTATTTATTTATAAATACGGGCGGATATATATTGTAACGATCCTTTTTCGTCCTTCGGGATATTTACAATATCTCTTGGGCTAGGTTCGGCACAACAAAATTTATTTTGTGACCCGGTGAAATTAGAACAGGTTTGTTTAATGATTTGTTTTGGTGGTATGTTTATTTACGATTGTTTATGGGCTTGGTTGGATATGACAAGTTTCTTTAGAGGAGTCCCGAACTCTTTCCTGGAATTTCGGTAACAGGATATATCCTTGTACCTTCCAATATGCTGGGAATCGTCCTGGAGCAGTTTGACCTTACTCGATTCTTGCATAAACACGGTGTCTTAGTCCTATTCCAAGGACTTGCTGGTTACAGGATAATTTGAGAGGTTACTCGTAAGGCCGTCTCAAATTATTCTGACTTTTCTTGATCCTTTCACTTGTTTTGTTTCACTAGTCTGAGCTTTTAAGGTTACTCGTAAGGCCTTAAAAACTCCCTTGGTTGATCATGACTTGTATACTTGAGTCAATTAGTTCTACGTCTAAACTAAGACTGCCTTCTAAACTAAGACTCCCGGCTCTGTCGAGCGTGGTCCCTTAAATATATCCCGAGATGCCCATAGGGCGCTGGCTGCGGCGTCGTGCTGTTGGCAGCGGCGTTGGGACCGTGTCAGAAGTGGGTCGCCTCTTCCGGCGAATTCTGCTTACCGGCAATATTCAAAGAATGGCTAGGCTAAAAAGTGCTATGGGTCGCGATGCACGCGTGTCAGAAGTGGGTCGCCTCTTCCGGCGAATTCTGCTTACCGGCAATATTCAAAGAATGGCTAGGCTAAAAAAAGTGCTATGGGTCGCGATGCACGCGTGCTGTGTGCACTCGTTTAATTTCCCTTGCAATGCACTTTCATACGTATATCGTATCTATCAGATAGAGGGCTTCCCCATCGTTCATCCCTCCCCCTTCGGTTCGTATATTCCCCTATGCAATCCACAAACCATTATCGTTTCATATAATGCATGCATGCCCCCCACGCATCTTCCCGCTTGTACGAAATTGTCAGCGGTCGCATGTGGTTCGATCGGTCATGTTTGATCGTAAATCATGGGATCGAGCCATGTTGGACTTGGTTGCCCATCGCATGTGTGTGCATATCGGCTTCTTGCATTATGCTACCCACGCATCTTCCCGCTTGTACGAAATCACCGGCGGTTGTGTGTGGTTCGACTGGCCACGTTTGATCGTATGCCACTTATATCGAATCGGTTCGATCCATCAGCAGCGGGTTCGGTCGTATATCGTACGTTTGGTTTGTGTCTCGGCTGTATCTTGTATCTGGTGCATCCTTTGCACCGCTTGATTTTGTTGTTGCTGGGTTGTTGTGTGGGATATTATAGTTAATTATAATGTTCCTCACACTCCCCCCCTTCTTCGGGAGTGATTTGCCCTCCCCTGTCCCTTGTACCTTGTGTTTGTTTTCTGTATGTGTATTTCTTTCTCGCTGCCATGTCATCAGAGTCGTCCTTACTCATTGTTCATCTAGTTTCTTGCCATCTGTTTGTTCACATATTTGTTGTTTCATCTGGCTGATGTGTGCTTGCCTGGTTTTTCCTGTTTCTTTGTGCCGTAATTTACATATAACTGGAGACAAAAAACCTGTCACTTCATATGGGCCTCCAAATCTTGGTGCCAACTTTGCTGCAAATCCTTCGGCCGCATTCGAGAGATGGTGTTCTTTTGCCCATACTGTGGTTCCAATTGTTGGTCTCCACTCTCTCCTCCTTAGGTTATAGTGACGTGCCTGATCTTGTGCCGCCGTCTCCAGATTACGTCTTATTAGCTCGAACAGCTCTTGCACTTGTTTTGCCTTCGACTCTGGTGGTACGCTTTGCTTTCCTGTGCCTGTCGTGACACTATCGTATATCGCGCCTGGCATTCTAGGTTCACGTCCTTGTATCACATATGCTGGCGTAAATCCAGTTAACTCTGATTGACTAGTATTTACAGCCAGTGTTATTTCCGGCCAGCTCTCATCCCAATTCCGTTGATTTTCACCGGTAAACTGAGCAATCATTGTTTTCACTGTTCTGTTTGCCCTTTCGGTTGGATTTTCTTGTGGTGTGTATGGTGCTGTTAATTGGTGTTGGCATCCCCATTCCTCTAGCATTTTCTTAAACGTTCTGCTAGTGAATTGGACCCCATTGTCCGTTATTACCACTTTAGGAACTCCAAATCTCGACAGAATCCTTTCCCTAAAGGCCTTGATTAGATTCTCCGCAGTTGCCTTTCGCATGGGTATCAATGATTACTAGTAACATTGAGTTTCCATGTTTCGACCGTGGTAAGGGTCCGACGAAATCAGCGCAAACGGTGGCCCATGGTTCATCCGGTATTTGCGTCAGCATTTTCCCTGCTGCTTGCTGTTGGTTGGGTTTGTATTGTTGACACGTTGTACACTTTCCCACGAATTTCTTGATATCTCGTTGCATTCCTGGCCAATAATATCTTGACGCAGTTCTAGCAATCGTTCGCCTGTTTCCTGTATGCCCTGCCGTTATGGAAGTGTGGTTTTCTTCCATCACTTGGTTCCGTAGTGTCTTGGGCACACACAATTTCCATGATATTATTTCTTCCTGGCCTGCTCTATGCGGAATATTCCTGTACACCTGGCCGTTTTCTACCATGTAATCTGGATATTTCTGTGGTTGTTGTTGTATTTTCTTTATTATATCTTGGATCCACTCACATTCTTTGTTTGCTTGTCGTAATCGGGCGCCATTGTCTACTATTCTTTTGCACCCTTCCATCGGTTGTCTTAATAGTGCATCGGCGACAATGTTTAATTAACCCTTTCGATATGCTATTTCGAAATCGTATTGTTGTAATTCCAGTGCCCATCGAGCTATGCGGCCCGTGGGGCTCTCTATACTATTCAACCACTTCAACGCCATGTGGTCTGTCACCACCTTAAATCGGTATCCCTCGAGATATGGTCTCAGCTTGCGTACTGCCCACACTATTGCTAGGCATTCCTTTTCTGTTGCCGAATAGTTCTTCTCCGCTTGATTCAACTCTCTCGACAGATATGAAACCACTCTTTCCCCCTCCTCGGTGTTTTGTACTAGTATGGCCCCTAATCCTATGTTGCTTGCATCTGTCTGGAGTACGAACATTTTTGTGAAGTCTGGGCATGCCAATACTGAGTCACTCGTGAGTTTTTCCTTCACCGATTCGAATGCTGCCTGATGCTCTTCGCTCCAATGCCATTTGGTTTTTTTCTTGAGCAGTGCGTTTAACGGGTGTGTTATCATAGCAAAATTTGGTACGAATCGTCTGTACCACGAAGCCACTCCTAGTTATTGCCGTAATTCTTTTGTGCACGTGGGCGGCTTCAATTGAGCTATTGCTGCCACCTTGTCTGGGTCCGTTGCAATACCGTTTTCTGTTACCAAGTGGCCTAGAAACTTTAGCTCTTGTCTAAAGAATTGGCACTTTTCAGCATTTATTCTTAAGTTTGCTTCTTTCAATCTTCTGAGCACTTCTTGCAGGTGGTCCATGTGTTCTTTGATTGTTTTGCTTACTACTACTATGTCATCTTGGTAGGCGAACGCGTTTGGTATCATTTCTGGGCCAATGACTTGGTCCAGAGCCCGTTGGAACGTTGCTGATGCGGAGTGTAACCCGAATGGCATCACTTTCCATTGGAATAAACCTTTCCCTGGGACTGTGAATGCTGTCATTGGCCTGCTGTTTTCTTCCAACGGAATTTGCCAATAGCCGTCCTTCAGGTCTAGGCTGCTTATAAATTTCGCTTCACGTAGTTGGTTTAAGATGTAATCGATGCGGGGCATTGGGTATGCATCTTTTATAGATTTTGCGTTAATCTGTCTAAAATCTACGCATAATCTCCATTTACCCGTCTGCTTCTTTCTCACCATCACTATGGGTGAGCTATATGGGCTTTGTGATGGTTCGATGCATCCCATTGTCAACAGTTCATCGACCTTTGTGTTGATTTCTCCCTGTATTTTTGGATTTTTTGGGTAATACCTTTGTTTTATTGGTATATCATCCTTCATTGTGATCCTGTGTATCCCTACTTTTGATGATCCCTTGATTTTCTCCAATTCCATCAGTTCGTGTTCTAGAAACCTTTGTATTTCTGTTTGCTCTTCCTTCTGTGTCACCACGATCGATATGCGTTCGGTCATCCTGTCCTGCATCCTCTTCACCGTTGGAATTTTTATCCTGTGGCCTCCGCATGCTATTTCGGTATTCATCAGCCTTAAGAAATTCCATCCTAAGATTAAAGCATCCATTCCGTCTGGCATGATGAGAAATGTTATGTTCATTTCTTTGTTTCCGAATCGAACGTATCCTGTCCATTGCTCGTTGATGTCTCTCACCTTCCCGTCCGCCATGTATACTTGCTTGTTCGTGGTCTCTCGGTCTCCTTTCTTTTCCACCGTTTCCAACATTTGTTTGCTGATAAAACTGCTCGTGGCTCCGGAGTCAATTGTCGCTTTTATCTGGACTCCTGCTACTTCGATAATTGCTGACAATTGATCCTCTTCCTCTATTAGTTGGCCTATTAGTGGTGAGGAGCTTGTTGGCTGGGTCCCTGCTCGCCCCTGATAGGCTGGAACCGCCTTTCGTTTCCCGAACTCCAACAACACTCTTTTGTTCTTTTCCCAATCCTTCCACACTGCCAACAGAAATTGAGTCTCTGATTGTTGCACTCCCTTGCCCAGTGTCCGGCTCCCCCGCATCTGCGGCATGCCTGGTTTGGGTTCAAGACTCTTCCCTCTTGGATGTTTTTATTTTCTTGGGTTGGTCTTAAATTGTTCTCCATGCTGTTGTTTTGGCATCTTCGGCACTGTGTGACTGGTGGCCCGTAATTTCCTCCTCTATGGCTTGATTGGTTGTTGTGTGTTCTTTGAGCATTGTTTGGGCGATGGAAATCTGATCGTTCTTGTTCAAGCATCTCATGTTCTTCCGCCAACTGCATCAGCTCATCTAGGTTTCTGACTCTGTGCGGCCGAACGAATATCCTCAAATCTGGAGTGCAATTTTCTAATATAACCTCCAATTGCTCGTACTCTGGTATTTTAAGGGGTCTCATCATTGTTTGCATGTCGACCATATAGTCCTTGAAATACTCGTTTCTGTTTTGTTTGCGATTTTTCACTTGATCAGCCAATTTGTTGAAGAATCCTCTTGGCAGGAAGTATTTCTTGAAGCCCTCAACGAATTCCTTCCACGATCGCCACTGCTTATTGTTTGCGAGGTACCATTTGAGTGCTTTGTCTTTCAGTAGTTCTGGCATTGCTCTTGGGATCATGTCCAGCTCGATGCCATACATATCTGCTGACCACTCGATTTGTTCTATAAATTCTAGCGGTCTGGAATTGCCATCGAATCTGAAAGTCCACTCCCTCACTTGTTTTGCCACCTTGGCGTATTCGGTGGTCCTGTTTGTTGTGTGCGGTGCCGCGTTCTTGGGGTCTATCGTTTGTCTCCTTAAGTCCCTCTTTGTGTCGGTGCCGTCTAATGCTCCTTCGCTTCCCCATCTTGGTGGTGCAAATGGAGGAATCGCTAGCGTAGCGATATTTATTTTTTTGAACTCCTCCGTTCATGTTGACTCCGATCCTTTGGCCTGTTTGTAGCAAATCCTCCTTCTTCATGTGGTACATCCATCCTTTCCCCATTTTGATGTTTTCTTTCCAATTTTCAAACTTTTGTCTTGTTTAAAATTTCACCAGTATAGCACGTTGGGCGCCAGTTGTAACGATCCTTTTTCGTCCTTCGGGATATTTACAATATCTCTTGGGCTAGGTTCGGCACAACAAAATTTATTTTGTGACCCGGTGAAATTAGAACAGGTTTGTTTAATGATTTGTTTTGGTGGTATGTTTATTTACGATTGTTTATGGGCTTGGTTGGATATGACAAGTTTCTTTAGAGGAGTCCCGAACTCTTTCCTGGAATTTCGGTAACAGGATATATCCTTGTACCTTCCAATATGCTGGGAATCGTCCTGGAGCAGTTTGACCTTACTCGATTCTTGCATAAACACGGTGTCTTAGTCCTATTCCAAGGACTTGCTGGTTACAGGATAATTTGAGAGGTTACTCGTAAGGCCGTCTCAAATTATTCTGACTTTTCTTGATCCTTTCACTTGTTTTGTTTCACTAGTCTGAGCTTTTAAGGTTACTCGTAAGGCCTTAAAAACTCCCTTGGTTGATCATGACTTGTATACTTGAGTCAATTAGTTCTACGTCTAAACTAAGACTGCCTTCTAAACTAAGACTCCCGGCTCTGTCGAGCGTGGTCCCTTAAATATATCCCGAGATGCCCATAGGGCGCTGGCTGCGGCGTCGTGCTGTTGGCAGCGGCGTTGGGACCGTGTCAGAAGTGGGTCGCCTCTTCCGGCGAATTCTGCTTACCGGCAATATTCAAAGAATGGCTAGGCTAAAAAGTGCTATGGGTCGCGATGCACGCGTGTCAGAAGTGGGTCGCCTCTTCCGGCGAATTCTGCTTACCGGCAATATTCAAAGAATGGCTAGGCTAAAAAAAGTGCTATGGGTCGCGATGCACGCGTGCTGTGTGCACTCGTTTAATTTCCCTTGCAATGCACTTTCATACGTATATCGTATCTATCAGATAGAGGGCTTCCCCATCGTTCATCCCTCCCCCTTCGGTTCGTATATTCCCCTATGCAATCCACAAACCATTATCGTTTCATATAATGCATGCATGCCCCCCACGCATCTTCCCGCTTGTACGAAATTGACAGCGGTCGCATGTGGTTCGATCGGTCATGTTTGATCGTAAATCATGGGATCGAGACATGTTGGACTTGGTTGCCCATCGCATGTGTGTGCATCGGCTTCTTGCATTATGCTACCCACGCATCTTCCCGCTTGTACGAAATCACCGGCGGTTGTGTGTGGTTCGACTGGCCACGTTTGATCGTATGCCACTTATATCGAATCGGTTCGATCCATCAGCAGCGGGTTCGGTCGTATATCGTACGTTTGGTTTGTGTCTCGGCTGTATCTTGTATCTGGTGCATCCTTTGCACCGCTTGATTTTGTTGTTGCTGGGTTGTTGTGTGGGATATTATAGTTAATTATAATGTTCCTCACAATATATGTGCGCAAAATACTGGCCGGAAAAATTATATATATAATTTATAAATATGGACGGATATATAAATATGGGCCCGATAGTGCTGGAAAAAATATATATGTATTTATTTATAAATATGGCCGGATACATATATGAGCCCAAAAAGTTGGCCGGAAAAATTATATAAATAATTTATAAATATGGACGGATATATAAATGTGGGCACGATAGTGCTGGAAAAAATATATATGTATTTATTTATAAATATGGGCGGATATATAATTAGGCGAAAAAAGGGAATCGGAAATAATGTGATTTGAATTTGGCACGCTTGAGCCTCCTATCGATATCACGACTCGACTCACGTGTCACCACTACTCCGAAAACAGCTGTCGGCCGCTGTTTATATATTTGGTTTTTGGTTTTGTTGTTTAATTAAGTTAATAATTTTTTTTTTTGTGGTTGTGCGAAAAAAAAACAAGAACAAAACGAACGCTTTTTACACACCGCGAGTGTTGTGCGCGAAGGCAACAAAACAATGCATATGGACAAATGCTTTGATCTATGTATGTACGTACATGCGTAAGTACACAGGTGAGTACATAGATATGTATGCACACGCGTTGTTCACAACAAAAACGTAAGTAATTGTCATTTAATTGGATGTGGGGTTGTGTTAAATCAATGCGCGACACCGAACTGGATTATGTGTTGTGGATATGTACATACGTGCAATGTATGATTATGTAAGTATAGCGGACGTTGACGATACTATGCGCAGTACGTTCAAATGGCCCCTACGACACCAGGACAAAGCCTGTTACGCGCGAGCCCAAGCAGATAACTGCCCACCTCCCACCCGACCGACCGAGGGGTGCAGCCGTATAACGCACGGCACGAATCGCGTGGACAAAATTCACAATAGAAAAGACAGACAAACACATAATACTATAGCTATCTATTAACTAAATGGGATAGGATAGATGTTTTAAGCATATTAATAGAAAACTCTGAGCCGATTACAGGGGATAGAAGATTGTAATCAGAGCAGAGGACCCTAAAAGGTTCATGCATAGCATAGTTAGAAGAACAACGACTAAGGGATAAAGGTATTAAAGGATGTCTACTCCGTCTACATGGTACCGACAGATTCACCTGAGCTAATAACTCAGGCGAGTCGATATCACCAATTAGGAGCTTGTGCATAAAAATGACACCAAGCATAATTCTACGGTTAGTTAGGGACGGAAGGTTAATCAAGAGAAGTCTACTAGAATACGAAGGCAAATTGACATTGCGATCCCAGCTTAAGCCACGAAGAGCAAATAGCAAGAACTGCTTTTGAACGGATTCTAGTCTAATCTGGTGCGACTCATATTGAGGTGACCAAATGCAAGATCCATACTCTAAAATAGGACGGACAAGCGAAGTAAAAAGAACTTTAGTTGTATAGGGGTCATCAAATTCTTTTGACCATCTTTTAATGAAACCCAGGACACTCATGGCCTTTGCGACCGTGGTGGAAATATGGGTGTTAAAATTTAACTTATGGTCCATAAGTACGCCCAAATCATTCATATTATTTAGACGTTCTAAAGGGCTGTTGTTTAGAATATAAGTGACCAGTTGAGGAGAGTTACGAAAAAAAGTCATTACCTTACATTTGGTAGTGTTAAGATTTAGTAGATTAAACTGGCACCAGGATTGAAAGTTTTTAAGATCAGCTTGTAGCCGACAAAATGAATCTGTATCTTTATAAGTAAGACAAAGCTTGACATCGTCAGCATACATAAGCACACGCGAATGAACAATGACTGATGGAAGATCGTTAATAAATAGTGTGAAGAGCAGAGGGCCAAGATGACTACCTTGAGGTACACCAGAAGTCACAGGAATGGAAACGGAAAAAGAAGAGTTAAAAAGTACCTTCTGTTTTCTATTTGTTAAATATTCTCGAACCCAAGAAAGGAAAAGGGGTGGAAACCCAATGTCGCTCAGCTTAGAAAGTAATAGGGTATGATTAACGGAATCAAAGGCTTTGCTGAAGTCAGTGTATATGACATCAGTTTGTTTACCATTTTTGAACCCCTTGATAATTATTGATGTAAATTCTAAAAGGTTAGTGGTTGTAGATCTACGTTTCACAAACCCATGTTGGGATGGCGAAATAATAGAGCTGCAAAAATGTTGCAATTGAGAGGTTATAATTTTCTCAAAAGCTTTCGGAATAGTGGACAATTTTGAGATACCCCTATAGTTAGAGGCTTCGGACTTTTTGCCATTTTTATGCAGAGGAATAATATACGACTCCTTCCAAATAGATGAAAAAGAGGAAGATTCTACAGACAATAGAAACAATTTTAAAATGGGTTTACATAATGCGTTGGCACAGAACCTGAGTACACATCCAGGAATACCGTCTGGCCCCGGAGAATAAACAGGTTTAACTAATTTAAGTTCGCTAAGAATAGAACTTTCATCAATCACTGGATTGAAAATGCAATTAGCCTTTTTTAAATGATAAGGATACGGACTTGCTCGATATTCCGTTGAGGAATAAGTTGTTTTGAAAAAACTCGCAAACATATCGGCAATTGCCTGATCAGTGCTCGCTTTTTTATTTTGAAAAGACAAAAAAGATTGGTGCACAGAGGTCTTACGTTTAGAATTAACAAAATTATAAAATTGTTTAGGGTCAGAAGAAAACTGAAGCTTACACCGCTGAAGATAATTCTTATAGCATTGTGTATTAAGCATCATGAATTTTGAACGAGCAACTGTATACAGAGCATAATCTGATGAACGACGTGTTTTTTTAAACTTCTTATAATATCGTGTCTTCACATTTTTCAAATTGGATAGCTCGCGAGAGAACCAGGGAGGTTTGTTAAGCCGCTCCAGCCTACCAGGAGGCACACAAATATCAAAGAGTGAATTCAGAGTATCATAGAAAAAACGAACAGCCGCGTTCATATCACTACAATTGTACAGATAAGACCAATCGGTAGTAGCAATGTTTTCATTAAGGCTGGCAAAGTCAGTCTTACGAAAGCACCTAGTTAGTGGTAACTCATTTGAACCAAGTAATGGTGAAAGCAAGGGCAAATCAATTTTTAAATTTAATGTAGGATGAAATTTGTCTTCTGGAAGAACAAATGGTTCGATCCTAGAAACCTCACAATAAGAAGAATCCAATACAAAAATAAGATCCAACGATTTTCCATTAGAATTTAAGACAGGATTGACTTGGGATAAAGATAAGCCTAGAAGGCCATCAATAAAGTCATGTGACAAAGAGGGCAGCAACGTGGTAGATTCATCTGTTAGTGACCATGCTAAAGCGGGTAAATTAAAATCACCTACAACTATGAGCATGTCTTGACTCGAAACTAAAGAGGAGACAAACTGAATTGCCTCTAAATGATTTAAATATACCACCATGTCTGACAATGGTGGAATATAGGAACAAGTAATGAAAGCATTAAAAGATTTAAAATTTACTTTAACACCGACAAACTCAATCTCCTGGGTACTAGAAAATTGAATCATTTCAGATGATAAAGCAGCATCCACAGCTATCAGAACGCCACCACCTATGCGAGAAATCCGGTCACGTCTGAAAATAGAAAAGTTTGTGGAAAAAACCGATGCATCAGCAATATCAGGTTTTAGCCACGTCTCTGTGAAAGCTAGAATGTTATGCTCAAAAGAAAGACTATCTACATAGAGATTAGGAAGTTTAGATTTCAGTCCTCTAACGTTCTGGTAACCCAGGTTAAGGGACGAAGCTAGTTTTTTGACACACCAGCAGATGCTGATGTGGCAGGAATAGTATTAGTTGTTGTTGTAGGCAAGCGAATCGGTTGCCGATTTTTCTTTTTTACAGTATATTCCTTAACTATTACATGTTTAGGCCAAAAATCTTCTCGACATATAGTGTCGAAGATATTGGCAGAAACACTAATTTTAAAGGACGAAATGTCCCGAGAATAAGAAAATTTAAACTTCTCCACCGCAATATTCGAGACGTTAACTTTCTTCCGAATATAGGCTATTACATCATCAGATGTGACAACAGGGTCTAGCCTAGAAACAAATATATGTTTCTTTGGTGGTATGCCAACGAGAGGCCGCGGTCCCGAAGCGTCAGCCGCAGCAGTAACGTTGGACAAGTCACCCACTGCAGCAGTCAACTTGTTCACGGGGCCCTCGATACTTTTAGAACTATCGGCAATTTCCATTGGAATGGGTAATTGCCCAGACACATCGGACACTACAATAGGCATCGTTTTTAAGAGATCATTCCCAGGTGATACCGGTAATTCATTACTAATAGCATTCACAACCGGGCTCTTAAACGATATCAATTGCTGTACATTAGGAGTGGACGGTGCATGAGACCGGTCGGGGACGATAAGAGACGCTGGCGGATCTACAGATACAGAAACACCCCAAGGACTGGTCCTTTTACGTTTCGGAGACTCATTGATAAGCGATAAACTTCTGAACTGAGTCTCCACCGCAGTAAACTCCGCTTGGAGTTTATTAAAACCTGCCCTTAAAGTGTCAAAACTATCTCTAGTCCGCCTCATGAAAGAGCGCATCTCATTCTCGACCTCCCGGCAAGCATCACATCCATATTTTAAGCCACCACCTTTAGCAATAGACTCCTTGATTCTGCCTGTGTAACCTGCACACTTGACGTGAACCGCATTGTCACACAACCAACAAAGAATATAATCATGGGAGTCAACCGCATTAGTGGCAACTATGTAATTATTTTTTGAGCAGACAACCATTTTATCAAAAGTTTAATTTAATTACAAAAGGAAACACAAAAAAATAAAAATTCTAAAGGTAAAAAATCTGTGTATAAGAATATACTGACCAGTTCTGACACAAGGGTTAATGTGCAGAGTAAGCCTTCACAACTAAAGAATAAAAAGAAATGAAAACACAAAAACAAAAACACGTATCACAGAGTCGCGGGTAGGCAAAAGACGAGAGCGCAATCAATCAAGAATAGGAAAGAGCGGGAGAGCGCGTCAAATTGAACACATGCAACAACAATTTATACGCAAGAGCGCGAGAGTTAGTTAAAACGGTAAAGACACAAAAGCAAAAGAGATAAACAAAACAACAACACCGCTAATGCAAGTATTGTTGTAAGTTTTGATTTTATTTAAATTTAAACAAAAACGACAGCAAGAATTCGCGAAATGAAAATAAAATTCGGATGTTGTAATTGTTATTAATTAAACCGATAATTTAAGAGTTATATAAAAGTATTTAATCGCGAGAAAAAATAAAAGTTGAAAAAGCGCAAAAAAAACACGTCCGTCCTCTGCAACGAGTGAAAGTTTTTGAGTTTTTGAGTATGTATGTACATATGTAAGCAAGTGCACCGGTTTTCAAAGACGCGCGTGAGGAAATTAATTTCGCAACCAATTCGAACGCGCAAGAAATCGCGGTGCATACGTTAAGTGCTATTAAAAAAAAAATATTTTTTTTACCTTTTTTGCGCGTGCGGAAATTAGTTTGGCATTAAAATAATTATTCCAACACATAAGAAAACGCGGTGAACACTTTGATTATTATTTTTTCCTATTTTTTTTATAACACTTTAATATTTTTTTTGGTTTTTTAAACTTTTACGCGGACTTTTTTTTTTTTTTTTTTAACGTTTAATATATATATTTGTTGAATCTACTCTTAAATTAGAGCCTAACAACAAGTTTGAGATATTTTTCTTAGACTAGTACTTAAGATAAATCCTGTTGATATTGCAGGCGGCCCTAATCACTTGTTATTGGGTTAGTCTGTCATTTCTTTTAAGACGAGTTCTATTATTAGTTCGCGTAAGGGAATCGGCAAGAACATTTGGGTGTGCATCCAGTTTCGCAGAATACTTTAGTTGTTGAGTACCTATTTCAGATTTTACGCTAGGTATATTTAGATCATTTTGAATGTTGTCGTTTCGTATATACCACGGGGCCCCCGTGATTGATCTTAAAATCTTCGACTGCGCTCTTTGTATAATATCGACATTGCTGGTACTTGCATTTCCCCATAGTACGGCTCCGTAAGTCCAGATGGGTTTCAGTACGGAGTTGTATAGGAGGACTTTATACTCCAGACGCAGAGGGGACCGAGCATTGATGATCCAATGTAGGCTACTCGCTTTCAGTTTAAGCTGTGACTTTTTTGCTTCGATGTGCTTGCGCCAAGTTAGTCTTCTGTCTAGGTGGATGCCAAGGTAAGAGACATCCACGGCTTGAGGAACTGGTACGTTGTTTAGCATTAGAGCTGGACAGTTTCTTCTGTTAAGCGTAAATGTAACATGTTTGGATTTCTGCTCGTTGACCCGGATACGCCAGGTTGCTAGCCATTCCTCTACCACCTTAAGGTGTTCCTCTAGTTTTGCAGAGGCTTGTATTGGGCATTTGGATCTGCTAAGGATTGCCGTGTCATCGGCAAAAGTGGACTTTGTAAGTCCTAAACTCGTTGGTAAGTCTGCAGTGTACAGCAGGTAGAGCAATGGGCCGAGTACACTGCCTTGCGGTACACCAGCTTTGATTTCCAAATCAGCGGAGACGGAGCCATTACATCTTACAGCGAATTTCCTATTGTAAAGGTAAGATTCCATGAGTTTGTGTGTGTACCGTGGCAGTTTTTGCCGGATTTTGAACATCAGACCCTCCAGCCAAACTCTATCGAAAGCCTGGGCAACGTCGAGAAAGACAGCCGCACAGTATTCTTTTAGTTCGAATGCTGTTCGTATTTCGGATGTTATGCGATTGACTTGTTCAATTGTACCATGTTTTTCGCGGAAGCCAAACTGGTGTGAAGGGATTGTGTTCTCCGATGCCAGAAATGAGTTTAGGCGGATCTGCAGGACCTTTTCAAAAAGCTTCGAAAGACATGGTAGCAAACTAATTGGCCTATAGGATGATGGCTGGTTTTTGTCCTTTCCCACTTTAGGAATCATGATGATAGTGGAATTTTTCCATGTTCTTGGGAAGTAGCCAATTTTTATTATAGCGTTGAACAGTTTGCAGATATATTGTATTGCAATGATAGGGAGTTCTAGGATCATTTTCGGTGTGATTAGGTCATGGCCAGGGGCTTTTTTCGGCTTTATGTGGTTTTTAATAACTGCAGTGATCTCGTCCGATTGGAGTTCCGAGTACTCACTATCCGTTAATGTGTTCGAAAGGGGAAGTACAGATGAGTTTGATGTTGGATGTGGCTGGAAAACCATTTTAAGATGTGTGGCAAATAAAGCTTGCCTTAGGCGAAGTTTTGCTGCTGGTGATCGAGTAATCTGCCATTCTCTTCTTAGACGTCGTTTTTCCGTTACTAATTGTTCAATCCGCCGGTTCGTAGGCCTGTCAACAGGTTTGGTGTAAGAAGAGGCATGTGGAGTAGATACTCTTGCTGCAGCTCCCATCATCGACTCAAGTGCAGAGACGCACATATCAATGTCCTCTGCAGCATCCAGTTTCAGCGAACAGTCAATGTGGGCACTCATGTACATTTTAAATTTAAGCCAATTTGTTTTGTTGTTTGTAAGCCTATATGGGCGATCAAGTACTTGAGGTCTTGTTAATAATGTGAATAGCACTGGAGAGTGATCGGAAGTTAAATCTAGCAGTGTTTCCGCAGTGATCCGATTACGTGGAATCCTCTTGGTTACTGCGAAATCAATCAAGTCAGCACTTTCTGTGGATCTGTGGGCCAATAAGTAGGCCTACCCGGTGAGACGCAATCCATCTTATTGAGAGGGTTGACTATTGTGTTGTACAACTGCTTGTCTTTAGGATTTACCAGGCGAGATCCCCAGTGCGTATGTTTGGCGTTATAGTCCCCTGCTGTAATGAAGCGATCTCCGAGTGTGTTAAAGAAATCGGTAAATTCCTTTTCAGAGATTGAGAAGCGTGGTGGGCAGTACAGGGCGACCAATGTAGTGTTGCCGCAGCTGGTTTGGACGGTTATAGCAGTTGCTTGTAGGTGCTGTGTCTCAAATCTGTTGAGGAACGAGTGTTTTATACGGTTTTTGATTAGGATACCGGTCCCGCCATGAGCTTTTCCGTCTGGATGGTTTGTTGCGTAGAAGGTATATTTTGGTATTTGAAAATTATTTTTTGATGTTGAAATGTGTTTCCGAAATCAGCCAAACGTCGATTTCACTTGAGTCTAGGAATAGTTGCAGTTCATTTTTGTGCTTGGAGATGCCGTTAGCATTCCAAAGACATAGACGTAGGGAAGCCATTATTTATTCTCGATAAGCTTCTGGATAAGCAGGTTTTGATTCCGTATCAGTTCGTGCATACAGTTTTGCATGAACGTCATAAAAGTGGTCATGTTTTGATTGAGTGAGATCAATAGGGCCTCTAGACCACTTGGAGTTTGCTGGCCAAGCTCTGGTGCGCTAGGTTGCGGATTCTGTAGATGGCGGAGTGACGGGGTCTTTCGCGGGCTCCGTCTGTCCAGTTCGGAGTACACTAGCGAAGGATACACTAGGACTGGTTGTAGCAGTCATGTTGGATGATCTAACAGCCTTGGCGAAGAAAACCTCCGGTGTAGTTTTGTAGGCGTTGAAGATGATTTTTGGTCCAGCTGGGGGTTTGCGCCCGTTTAGGTGTGATCTAAGATCCTTAAAGACAGGACATCCTCTGTAGTTGGCCGTGTGGTTCCCTCCACAGTTGCTGCATAGTCTTAGTGCGACGTTGTTTCTGTCCTTGGTGCAAATTCCATCTTCATGATGTTCGCCGCAGCCAACACACACTGGTATGGTTGTATTCCTGGCAGTTTTTACATTGCGGTGGTTGGCGTCTCTTATGGGGCTCCTCTACGGTGATTTTTCTGTGCAATAGAAGCTGTAGGTTGTAGATCGGGTGCACTTCATTTGGCTTTACGCGGACTTGGCAAACAGCTGTGGAAACTACATGTACATGTGAATGCATATGTAAAAAAAGTGGAATTGGACAAGTGCGAGGAAAAAACATAAATAAAAATGGATAATCGTGGAATGTAAAACGAGAACGTTGGACAAACACGCTAAGGATTAGGAACTACCATGTAACCTTGGAACAGGTCAGGTATGTACATACAATATGTAAAAGTGTGTAGGTCGCTATGGAGAAGCGGGAAAACCTCACACTTTTATTAGTATGTAGGGGCAAATGAAATGAATAATGAAATTTTTGTACTTATCAGGAATTCCGCCGATGCAAGCTGGAGGAGCGGAAGGATATCCGGCTCGAAGGACCAATGTTTGTGGAGGGGCGGAAGGACCCGAATAAGCCTCAAGTGGTTGGCGGGTGCCAATGTCTTCAGGGTCTGGTACGTGAGTAGAATGATTAAAACGCGCGAAAAACTTCGTTTTAATTCTATTTTTGATTTATTTCTTGGTATATCCCGACACACACGAGAATGTTACGGGTTGAACAGATTTACAATTCGAGCAAAATATAAAGGAGATGAACGGGTGTTCGGGTGAAAATCTCGGTTCAGAAAAAATGGCGATGCCCATTGGAAAAATCAAGTCACTCCTCCTGGTGTGACCGTACATGCCGAGGATTAAAAAACCCTCCTCACTCCTCACTGCTCTTCGCCGCTCACTGCTGTTCACCCGGTGGCGTGAACAAATGTGTATACACTTACAGTTTCTTCTGAATATCTGCAGGGATCTATTGGTTTTCCTAATTACTTTGAGTAAGTAGTACATTACCATTTCCGTTGTTAGAACTACCTCGGTTGAAATTACCTCGGTTCGAGCTGTTTCGGTTGGAATTATTTCTTCCTCGGTTGTTGTACCGTGAGTTACCACGATATCCACTGGTATTATTATTATTCCTATAACCGTTATTTTGGTAATTACCTCTACCTCGGTAATTATTTTGTCCATTTCTATTGTATTGACGGTAGTGCATGACAGGGTTCGCCTGTCCTGTTTCTGCTGTACTACTGTCTACGAACTTTGTTGTTAGTTCGTTCATGTCACGGAAAATACCTGCTTTTAGTACGTTACGTACTTGATTGTCTATGCAGTTCTTTGTTACTGCCTCTGTAGCGACTAAAAGTGTATATTTTTTGGCTAGTTCGACAGTTGTGCCATCGTGTATAAAGGCACCTTCCAGAGATTCAGTAAGCTTTTCAATTTCTTGAGCATACTTGCTGTTTTGTTTCTCTGGGGTAGGTTTTTAATTTTTGCTGTTATTGACGCTACCGATTCCGTTTTTACATTTGATGCTATACTGTTGATAATCTCTTTTATTGTTTGTTCAGAGGTTATCAAATTTTTTGTGTGACCTTTTAGTTCTGTTTTTATCAGGCACACTGCTGTTTCCTCACGGTCGCCTCTTTGTGAATTTATCAAATTCAATGCGTCCATGAAGCTCTGAAGATTTTCTCTTCTGCCAACAAACTGTGGAATAAGGTTTGAGGCCATCTTTAAAAAATCAGTGACTGTTTGAGTCATTTTTGCGTTTCCTGGCGAAATGGCTGGTTTATTAAGAGTTATTTTTGTGTTATTTAAACTCACTGATGGTTCTTTTTTATCCATCTCTTCTTCAGCTGTTAACTTGGTTTTATCTTTCAGTGATATTGAACTTTCCAAATCAATTGTTTGTTTATATTGCTTTTTTTGCCTTTTTTTTGCATTCATAATAGAATGCGTTTGCGGCTGTTTTTTTTTTATAGCGGACGTTGACGATACTATGCGCAGTATGTTCAAGTGGCCCCTACGACACCAGGACAAAGCCTGTTACGCGCGAGCCCAAGCAGGTAACTGCCCACCTCCCACCCGACCGACCGAGGGGTGCAGCCGTATAACGCACGGCACGAATCGCGTGGACAAAATACACAATAGAAAAGACAGACAAACACATAATACTATAGCTATCTATTAACTAAATGGGATAGGATAGATGTTTTAAGCATATTAATAGAAAACTCTGAGCCGATTACAGGGGATAGAAGATTGTAATCAGAGCAGAGGACCCTAAAAGGTTCATGCATAGAATAGTTAGAAGAACAACGACTAAGGGATAAAGGTATTAAAGGATGTCTACTTCGTCTACATGGTACCGACAGATTCACCTGAGCTAATAACTCAGGCGAGTCGATATCACCAATTAGGAGCTTGTGCATAAAAATGACACCAAGCATAATTCTACGGTTAGTTAGGGACGGAAGGTTAATCAAGAGAAGTCTACTAGAATACGAAGGCAAATTGACATTGCGATCCCAGCTTAAGCCACGAAGAGCAAAAAGCAAGAACTGCTTTTGAACGGATTCTAGTCTAATCTGGTGCGACTCATATTGAGGTGACCAAATGCAAGATCCATACTCTAAAATAGGACGGACAAGCGAAGTAAAAAGAACTTTAGTTGTATAGGGGTCATCAAATTCTTTTGACCATCTTTTAATGAAACCCAGGACACTCATGGCCTTTGCGACCGTGGTGGAAATATGGGTGTTAAAATTTAACTTATGGTCCATAAGTACGCCCAAATCATTCATATTATTTAGACGTTCTAAAGGGCTATTGTTTAGAATATAAGTGACCAGTTGAGGAGAGTTACGAAAAAAAGTCATTACCTTAAATTTGGTAGTGTTAAGATTTAGTAGATTAAACTGGCACCAGGATTGAAAGTTTTTAAGATCAGCTTGTAGCCGACTAAATAAATCTGTATCTTTATAAGTAAGACAAAGCTTGACATCGTCAGCATACATAAGCACACGCGAATGAACAATGACTGATGGAAGATCGTTAATAAATAGTGTGAAGAGCAGAGGGCCAAGATGACTACCTTGAGGTACACCAGAAGTCACAGAAATGGAAACGGAAAAAGAAGACTTAAAAAGTACCTTCTGTTTTCTATTTGTTAAATATTCTCGAACCCAAGAAAGGAAAATGGGTGGAAACCCAATGTCGCTCAGCTTAGAAAGTAATAGGGTATGATTAACGGAATCAAAGGCTTTGCTGAAGTCAGTGTATATGACATCAGTTTGTTTACCATTTTTGAACCCCTTGATAATTATTGATGTAAATTCTAAAAGGTTAGTGGTTGTAGATCTACGTTTCACAAGCCCATGTTGGGATGGCGAAATAATAGAGCTGCAAAAATGTTGCAATCGACTGTTAAGCGTAAATGTAACATGTTTGGATTTCTGCTCGTTGACCCGTGTTAAGCGTAAATGTAACATGTTTGGATTTCTGCTCGTTGACCCGGATACGCCAGGTTGCTAGCCATTCCTCTACCACCTTAAGGTGTTCCTCTAGTTTTGCAGAGGCTTGTATTGGGCATTTGGATCTGCTAAGGATTGCCGTGTCATCGGCAAAAGTGGACGTTGTAAGTCCTAAACTCGTTGGTAAGTCTGCAGTGTACAGCAGGTAGAGCAATGGGCCGAGTACACTGCCTTGCGGTACACCAGCTTTGATTTCCAAATCAGCGGAGACGGAGCCATTACATCTTACAGCGAATTTCCTATTGTAAAGGTAAGATTCCATGAGTTTGTGTGTGTACTGTGGCAGTTTTTGCCGGATTTTGAACATCAGACCCTCCAGCCAAACTCTATCGAAAGCCTGGGCAACGTCGAGAAAGACAGCCGCACAGTATTCTTTTAGTTCGAATGCTGTTCGTATTTCGGATGTTATGCGATTGACTTGTTCAATTGTACCATGTTTTTCGCGGAAGCCAAACTGGTGTGAAGGGATTGTGTTCTCCGATGCCAGAAATGAGTTTAGGCGGATCTGCAGGACCTTTTCAAAAAGCTTCGAAAGACATGGTAGCAAACTAATTGGCCTATAGGATGATGGCTGGTTTTTGTCCTTTCCCACTTTAGGAATCATGATGATAGTGGAATTTTTCCATGTTCTTGGGAAGTAGCCAATTTTTATTATAGCGTTGAACAGTTTGCAGATATATTGTATTGCAATGATAGGGAGTTCTAGGATCATTTTCGGTGTGATTAGGTCATGGCCAGGGGCTTTTTTCGGCTTTATGTGGTTTTTAATAACTGCAGTGATCTCGTCCGATTGGAGTTCCGAGTACTCACTATCCGTTAATGTGTTCGAAAGGGGAAGTACAGATGAGTTTGATGTTGGATGTGGCTGGAAAACCATTTTAAGATGTGTGGCAAATAAAGCTTGCCTTAGGCGAAGTTTTGCTGCTGGTGATCGAGTAATCTGCCATTCTCTTCTTAGACGTCGTTTTTCCGTTACTAATTGTTCAATCCGCCGGTTCGTAGGCCTGTCAACAGGTTTGGTGTAAGAAGAGGCATGTGGAGTAGATACTCTTGCTGCAGCTCCCATCATCGACTCAAGTGCAGAGACGCACATATCAATGTCCTCTGCAGCATCCAGTTTCAGCGAACAGTCAATGTGGGCACTCATGTACATTTTAAATTTAAGCCAATTTGTTTTGTTGTTTGTAAGCCTATATGGGCGATCAAGTACTTGAGGTCTTGTTAATAATGTGAATAGCACTGGAGAGTGATCGGAAGTTAAATCTAGCAGTGTTTCCGCAGTGATCCGATTACGTGGAATCCTCTTGGTTACTGCGAAATCAATCAAGTCAGCACTTTCTGTGGATCTGTGGGCCAATAAGTAGGCCTACCCGGTGAGACGCAATCCATCTTATTGAGAGGGTTGACTATTGTGTTGTACAACTGCTTGCCTTTAGGATTTACCAGGCGAGATCCCCAGTGCGTATGTTTGGCGTTATAGTCCCCTGCTGTAATGAAGCGATCTCCGAGTGTGTTAAAGAAATCGGTAAATTCCTTTTCAGAGATTGAGAAGCGTGGTGGGCAGTACAGGGCGACCAATGTAGTGTTGCCGCAGCTGGTTTGGACGGTTATAGCAGTTGCTTGTAGGTGCTGTGTCTCAAATCTGTTGAGGAACGAGTGTTTTATACGGTTTTTGATTAGGATACCGGTCCCGCCATGAGCTTTTCCGTCTGGATGGTTTGTTGCGTAGAAGGTATATTTTGGTATTTGAAAATTATTTTTTGATGTTGAAATGTGTTTCCGAAATCAGCCAAACGTCGATTTCACTTGAGTCTAGGAATAGTTGCAGTTCATTTTTGTGCTTGGAGATGCCGTTAGCATTCCAAAGACATAGACGTAGGGAAGCCATTATTTATTCTCGATAAGCTTCTGGATAAGCAGGTTTTGATTCCGTATCAGTTCGTGCATACAGTTTTGCATGAACGTCATAAAAGTGGTCATGTTTTGATTGAGTGAGATCAATAGGGCCTCTAGACCACTTGGAGTTTGCTGGCCAAGCTCTGGTGCGCTAGGTTGCGGATTCTGTAGATGGCGGAGTGACGGGGTCTTTCGCGGGCTCCGTCTGTCCAGTTCGGAGTACACTAGCGAAGGATACACTAGGACTGGTTGTAGCAGTCATGTTGGATGATCTAACAGCCTTGGCGAAGAAAACCTCCGGTGTAGTTTTGTAGGCGTTGAAGATGATTTTTGGTCCAGCTGGGGGTTTGCGCCCGTTTAGGTGTGATCTAAGATCCTTAAAGACAGGACATCCTCTGTAGTTGGCCGTGTGGTTCCCTCCACAGTTGCTGCATAGTCTTAGTGCGACGTTGTTTCTGTCCTTGGTGCAAATTCCATCTTCATGATGTTCGCCGCAGCCAACACACACTGGTATGGTTGTATTCCTGGCAGTTTTTACATTGCGGTGGTTGGCGTCTCTTATGGGGCTCCTCTACGGTGATTTTTCTGTGCAATAGAAGCTGTAGGTTGTAGATCGGGTGCACTTCATTTGGCTTTACGCGGACTTGGCAAACAGCTGTGGAAACTACATGTACATGTGAATGCATATGTAAAAAAAGTGGAATTGGACAAGTGCGAGGAAAAAACATAAATAAAAATGGATAATCGTGGAATGTAAAACGAGAACGTTGGACAAACACGCTAAGGATTAGGAACTACCATGTAACCTTGGAACAGGTCAGGTATGTACATACAATATGTAAAAGTGTGTAGGTCGCTATGGAGAAGCGGGAAAACCTCACACTTTTATTAGTATGTAGGGGCAAATGAAATGAATAATGAAATTTTTGTACTTATCAGGAATTCCGCCGATGCAAGCTGGAGGAGCGGAAGGATATCCGGCTCGAAGGACCAATGTTTGTGGAGGGGCGGAAGGACCCGAATAAGCCTCAAGTGGTTGGCGGGTGCCAATGTCTTCAGGGTCTGGTACGTGAGTAGAATGATTAAAACGCGCGAAAAACTTCGTTTTAATTCTATTTTTGATTTATTTCTTGGTATATCCCGACACACACGAGAATGTTACGGGTTGAACAGATTTACAATTCGAGCAAAATATAAAGGAGATGAACGGGTGTTCGGGTGAAAATCTCGGTTCAGAAAAAATGGCGATGCCCATTGGAAAAATCAAGTCACTCCTCCTGGTGTGACCGTAGATGCCGAGGATTAAAAAACCCTCCTCACTCCTCACTGCTCTTCGCCGCTCACTGCTGTTCACCCGGTGGCGTGAACAAATGTGTATACACTTACAGTTTCTTCTGAATATCTGCAGGGATCTATTGGTTTTCCTAATTACTTTGAGTAAGTAGTACATTACCATTTCCGTTGTTAGAACTACCTCGGTTGAAATTACCTCGGTTCGAGCTGTTTCGGTTGGAATTATTTCTTCCTCGGTTGTTGTACCGTGAGTTACCACGATATCCACTGGTATTATTATTATTCCTATAACCGTTATTTTGGTAATTACCTCTACCTCGGTAATTATTTTGTCCATTTCTATTGTATTGACGGTAGTGCATGACAGGGTTCGCCTGTCCTGTTTCTGCTGTACTACTGTCTACGAACTTTGTTGTTAGTTCGTTCATGTCACGGAAAATACCTGCTTTTAGTACGTTACGTACTTGATTGTTTATGCAGTTCTTTGTTACTGCCTCTGTAGCGACTAAAAGTGTATATTTTTTGGCTAGTTCGACAGTTGTGCCATCGTGTATAAAGGCACCTTCCAGAGATTCAGTAAGCTTTTCAATTTCTTGAGCATACTTGCTGTTTTGTTTCTCTGGGGTAGGTTTTTAATTTTTGCTGTTATTGACGCTACCGATTCCGTTTTTACATTTGATGCTATACTGTTGATAATCTCTTTTATTGTTTGTTCAGAGGTTATCAAATTTTTTGTGTGACCTTTTAGTTCTGTTTTTATCAGGCACACTGCTGTTTCCTCATGGTCGCCTCTTTGTGAATTTATCAAATTCAATGCGTCCATGAAGCTCTGAAGATTTTCTCTTCTGCCAACAAATTGTGGAATAAGGTTTGAGGCCATCTTTAAAAAATCAGTGACTGTTTGAGTCATTTTTGCGTTTCCTGGCGAAATGGCTGGTTTATTAAGAGTTATTTTTGTGTTATTTAAACTCACTGATGGTTCTTTTTTATCCATCTCTTCTTCAGCTGTTAACTTGGTTTTATCTTTCAGTGATATTGAACTTTCCAAATCAATTGTTTGTTTATATTCAATATTATATCTTTTCAATACTGATTTTGCCTTTTTTTTTGCATTCATAATAGAATGCGTTTGCGGCTGTTTTTTTTTTATAGCGGACGTTGACGATACTATGCGCAGTATGTTCAAGTGGCCCCTACGACACCAGGACAAAGCCTGTTACGCGCGAGCCCAAGCAGGTAACTGCCCACCTCCCACCCGACCGACCGAGGGGTTCAGCCGTATAACGCACGGCACGAATCGCGTGGACAAAATACACAATAGAAAAGACAGACAAACACATAATACTATAACTATCTATTAACTAAATGGGATAGGATAGATGTTTTAAGCATATTAATAGAAAACTCTGAGCCGATTACAGGGGATAGAAGATTGTAATCAGAGCAGAGGACCCTAAAAGGTTCATGCATAGCATAGTTAGAAGAACAACGACTAAGGGATAAAGGTATTAAAGGATGTCTACTTCGTCTACATGGTACCGACAGATTCACCTGAGCTAATAACTCAGGCGAGTCGATATCACCAATTAGGAGCTTGTGCATAAAAATGACACCAAGCATAATTCTACGGTTAGTTAGGGACGGAAGGTTAATCAAGAGAAGTCTACTAGAATACGAAGGCAAATTGACATTGCGATCCCAGCTTAAGCCACGAAGAGCAAAAAGCAAGAACTGCTTTTGAACGGATTCTAGTCTAATCTGGTGCGACTCATATTGAGGTGACCAAATGCAAGATCCATACTCTAAAATAGGACGGACAAGCGAAGTAAAAAGAACTTTAGTTGTATAGGGGTCATCAAATTCTTTTGACCATCTTTTAATGAAACCCAGGACACTCATGGCCTTTGCGACCGTGGTGGAAATATGGGTGTTAAAATTTAACTTATGGTCCATAAGTACGCCCAAATCATTCATATTATTTAGACGTTCTAAAGGGCTATTGTTTAGAATATAAGTGACCAGTTGAGGAGAGTTACGAAAAAAAGTCATTACCTTAAATTTGGTAGTGTTAAGATTTAGTAGATTAAACTGGCACCAGGATTGAAAGTTTTTAAGATCAGCTTGTAGCCGACTAAATAAATCTGTATCTTTATAAGTAAGACAAAGCTTGACATCGTCAGCATACATAAGCACACGCGAATGAACAATGACTGATGGAAGATCGTTAATAAATAGTGTGAAGAGCAGAGGGCCAAGATGACTACCTTGAGGTACACCAGAAGTCACAGAAATGGAAACGGAAAAAGAAGACTTAAAAAGTACCTTCTGTTTTCTATTTGTTAAATATTCTCGAACCCAAGAAAGGAAAATGGGTGGAAGCCCAATGTCGCTCAGCTTAGAAAGTAATAGGGTATGATTAACGGAATCAAAGGCTTTGCTGAAGTCAGTGTATATGACATCAGTTTGTTTACCATTTTTGAACCCCTTGATAATTATTGATGTAAATTCTAAAAGGTTAGTGGTTGTAGATCTACGTTTCACAAGCCCATGTTGGGATGGCGAAATAATAGAGCTGCAAAAATGTTGCAATCGAGAAGTTATAATTTTCTCAAAAGCTTTCGGAATAGCGGACAATTTTGAGATACCTCTATAGTTAGAGGCTTCGGACTTTTTGCCATTTTTATGCAGAGGAATAATATACGACTCCTTCCAAATAGATGGAAAAGAGGAAGATTCTACAGACAATAGAAACAATTTTAAAATGGGTTTCCATAATGCGTTTGCACAGAACCTGAGTACACATCCAGGAATACCGTCTGGCCCCGGAGAATAAACAGGTTTAACTAATTTAAGTTCGCTAAGAATAGAACTTTCATCAATCACTGGATTGAAAATGCAATTAGCCTTTTTTAAATGATAAGGATACGGACTTGCTCGATATTCCGTTGAGGAATAAGTTGTTTTGAAAAAACTCGCAAACATATCGGCAATTGCCTGATCAGTGCTCGCTTTTTTATTTTGAAAAGACAAAAAAGATGGGTGCACAGAGGTCTTACGTTTAGAATTAACAAAATTATAAAATTGTTTAGGGTCAGAAGAAAACTGAAGCTTACACCGCTGAAGATAATTCTTATAGCATTGTGTATTAAGCATCATGAATTTTGAACGAGCGACTGTATACAGAGCATAATCTGATGAACGACGTGTTTTTTTAAACTTCTTATAATATCGTGTCTTCACATTTTTCAAATTGGATAGCTCGCGAGAGAACCAAGGAGGTTTGTTAAGCCACTCCAGCCTACCAAGAGGCACACAAATATCAAAGAGTGAATTCAGTATCATAGAAAAAACGAACAGCCGAGTTCATATCACTACAATTGTACAGATAAGACCAATCGGTAGTAGCAATGTTTTCATTAAGGCTGGCAAAGTCAGTCTTACGAAAGCACCTAGTTAGTGGTAACTCATTTGAACCAAGTAATGGTGAAAGCAAGGGCAATTCAATTTTTAAATTTAATGTAGGATGAAATTTGTCTTCTGGAAGAACAAATGGTTCGATCCTAGAAACCTCACAATAAGAAGAATCCAATACAGAAATAAGATCTAACGATTTTCCATTAGAATTTAAGACAGGATTGACTTGGGATAAAGATAAGCCTAGAAGGCCATCAATAAAGTCATGTGACAAAGAGGGCAACAACGTGGTAGATTCATCTGTTAGTGACCATGCTAAAGCGGGTAAATTAAAATCACCTACAACTATGAGCATGTCTTGACTCGAAACTAAAGAGGAGACAAACTGAATTGCCTCTAAATGATTTAAATATACCACCATGTCTGACAATGGTGGAATATAGGAACAAGTAATGAAAGCATTAAAAGATTTAAAATTTACTTTAACATCGACAAACTCAATCTCCTAGGTACTAGAAAATTGAATCATTTCAGATGATAAAGCAGCATCAACAGCTACCAGAACGCCACCACCTATGCGAGAAATCCGGTCACGTCTGAAAATAGAAAAGTTTGTGGAAAAAACCGATGCAGCAATATCAGGTTTTAGCCACGTCTCTGTGAAAGCTAGAATGTTATGCTCAAAAGAAAGACTATCTACATAGAGATTAGGAAGTTTAGATTTCAGTCCTCTAACGTTCTGGTAACCCAGGTTAAGGGACGAAGCTAGTTTTTTGACACACCAGCAGATGCTGATGTGGCAGGAATAGTATTAGTTGTTGTTGTAGGCAAGCGAATCGGTTGCCGATTTTTCTTTTTTACAGTATATTCCTTAACTATTACATGTTTAGGCCAAAAATCTTCTCGACATATAGTGTCGAAGATATTGGCAGAAACACTAATTTTAAAGGACGAAATGTCCCGAGAATAAGAAAATTTAAACTTCTCCACCGCAATATTCGAGACGTTAACTTTCTTCCGAATATAGGCTATTACATCATCAGATGTGACAACAGGGTCTAGCCTAGAAACAAATATATGTTTCTTTGGTGGTATGCCAACGAGAGGCCGCGGTCCCGAAGCGTCAGCCGCAGCAGTAACGTTGGACAAGTCACCCACTGCAGCAGTCAACTTGTTTACGGGGCCCTCGATACTTTTAGAACTATCGGCAATTTCCATTGGAATGGGTAATTGCCCAGACACATCGGACACTACAATAGGCATCGTTTTTAAGAGATCATTCCCAGGTGATACCGGTAATTCATTACTAATAGCATTCACAACCGGGCTCTTAAACGATATCAATTGCTGTACATTAGGAGTGGACGGAGCATGAGACCGGTCGGGGACGATAAGAGACGCTGGCGGATCTACAGATACAGAAACACGCCAAGGACTGGTCCTTTTACGTTTCGGAGACTCATTCTAGGCTCTCTATTATTATTTTCGAGTGTTTTTCTGTTGTACTTTGGGATGTTTCCCTATTCTGCGAGAGGCATTTACAAGATTTATTTAATTCTTGTGCATGTATTCTAGCTTCTCTTATTATATCATCCCAAGTAATCATATTTTGTTTAAAAAAAAATTACACTCTCTTCTTTTTTTCTTTTTTTTTTTTAGTTCCCTGAGAGATCGATTGTCTCTATGGGTTCTTCAAATTGTTTATGTACCCAGGTGGGTAAAATTCTATTTTTTCGCTTTAGGCGGTTATATGCTTCTACTATGGATCTTTCTATCAAGTGGGCTATCCCTGATTTAAATTTTCTATTATTCACAATCCAGTATTTAATTTCCTTATATTTTGGATTGGTTTCGCCTCTGTTAAAGAGGAAGTCTAAGAATTGAACGTATTTGTTCAAATATTTAAGATCTACTCGACCCATTTTTACACTGTATTTAGGCCGTCTGCTCTACTCTGATATTTTTTCTTGATTATTTTATTATGCATTGCATATAATTTCAACGCCAGATTTACGGCTACTAATATTAAAATGGCTAACAACAACATCCCTATATATTCTAAATTTTCCCTGTGATCTACTATTTTAACGCTATTAACGACATTAGCCGTTGGGTGGTCTATTTTGGATTCTTGAGAACCCATCTTTCTAGCAAACAAAAAATTTGTTTTTCTTGGTCGCTTAGACCTGTTTTCGATTAATAAGAAAAATGTTTGAAAAAAATCTTTATGGATTCATTTGTTTTTCTTTTATTATACCCTTGCAAAAATGGTATATTAATTTTGGTCAGAAGTGTGCAACGCATAGAAGGAAGCATCTGCGACCATATAAAGTATATATATTCTTGATCTGCACGACGAGACGAGTTAAAATAGCCATGTCCGTCCGTCCGTCCGTCTGGATCAACGCAAACTCCTCCTAGACCGTAAGAGCTACAGAGCTAAAATTTTGCATGCTTGTATATACTGCAGGCGTTGTATATCTCGAATTCAGCCGGATCGGATTACTATATCATATAGCTCCCATACAAATGACAAAGTCACGAACAGTGACTTTTCTTAATAACTTCGTTATTTTCTGAGCTATTGTCGTGAAATTTAATATTGGTGAGTTAATTACACTTATAAACGACTGTGCCAAATTTGATCAAGATCGGGTGACTATATCATATAGCTCCCATAGGAACGATCTTTCGACAACAGTGACTTTTGTCAATAACTTCGTTACTTTTGACGCGATTGCTTTCAAATTAAACATTTGTTAGTTTAATATATCTGTAAATGACTGTGCCGAATTTGATAAAGATCGGGTAACTCCCATCGGAACGATCGGTGGAAAACAGTGACTTTGATCAATATATTAGTTTTTTCCTATGCTAAGATTGTGGGCCGTTCTTTCGGAAACAGAAGCCTTTTTAGCTTAAACGTTTTTCCACTTTTGATGACTATAGGTAAGCAAAGAGTTACCAAAAATGTTGCAAGGGTATACAAACTTTGACGCGGTCGAAGTTAGCCCCGGCCCTCTGGTTTATATGTAACTTGAAAAAAATTTTTTTTTTTTTTTGAAAAAGAAAAATTATCTTAACTGTGTCTTGCACAGTGAGCCAGAGACGTGGAAAGATAGAAGAGTATACATGCGTAGGCTTACAGCTTGAACAATGGTTTAATTAATTCTATGCCTACGCATGTTTTTTAGTAATAGCCTATCAAATGTTTGTTAGAAGTTGTACTGTGAAAGTGCAAACTCGTACATGCGTATATTATCTTAATATTTAAATGAAATTTCATTTATAATTAGAGGCAATAGAATTATTTACTCATTGCGTTTCTTCGGTTGTGTTTTTCATTAAGCACTCTCTGTAGTGCTGTCGGTCCTTGTCGTCAAGTTTTATGTGGAGGAGGTCCTGGGGGAGCTTCCTCTCGCGCCTTAGTCTGGCGTACTTTCCTTCTCTTGACTTTTTTTGGGGTCTTCTTTTTTCTTGTCTTGGCGAGCCCGGTACTCAGCTATCGTGAGTGGGCGTGGTCCCTCGTTTGGACACACCTCTAATACCTCTTCGAGAAGGGGTGCGTCCCCTTGTACGGTAGGTAAAGCCGTCAGGAAACCCAAGTCCTCTGGATGTGACGGTTCGGTGCTAGGCATCAGCACTGTCCTTTTTTTTTTTTTTTTGATTGTTAATTTATATTTTTGTGTGTATGTGTGTGTGTGTTCTTCACTCTTTTTTTTTTTGTTATTTTGTTTTTATTTAAAAAAAAAAAATTTTTTTTTGTTTTATTCCATCAAGTAGAAATGGAAAGTACCTACGGCATTTGTGTAGCAGCATATGTATATTGGGTACACTCAACAAGAAGCACATTTGCATTCTTGTGTCCCCTTTTACTGGGAATTTATCCTTGGTTTGTTCCGAGTATATGGTTCTTATTTGCACTAGAGTTAACGAGCTTTGAGGGGAGTGGCTGTATTGGCTCCTAAATACCTCAATTATATTTTCTCTTAAGCCCGGGTTTCGTCTGGTAACTCTTTGAAAGTAGTTATCCATCGTTACCGTTTCTCATTTTCGTGCTTAAAAAATTTTTTTTTTTGTTTGTAACACACACACATACATACACAAAATTTTGTTGGTATTCGATGTCCTGTCACGGTCGCCATGTAATGACCGGGTTCCACTTAGATTGAATTATTTAAAGAACGAACACGTCAGTGTTGGTTGGTGGTAATATTCACATTGATTTTTATTCCAATAATATTCTTTAGCTTAACCTATTGCTACATATATATTCTTATGCTGCGACTTAGGCGACAGCTACAAAAGAGAGTGAGAGTGTCAGTACATACATACATATTAATTGGGGCGTTTGCATCGAAGTTCTTGGTCAGCGTTCACACGCTGGCTTGGCCCTAGCTCATGTTACGCCTGTGCATTGCTGCTCATGTGTACATTTATGTATGCACATACATATATGAACATGCTTAGCTGTATATTTACGTGAGTATGTTTATGTGAATGTATTAATGTATACACATAAACATATTCAAGTGCATTCTAATGTTTTATTGCGTATATATATTATTGTTTATACTTGCCACAAAGGGTTTAAGTTGAGCTCTTTGTGTTCAATGATTTTTGGTATGGATATACTACACCTCCCCTTTTTAGAAAATAACGTAATATTATGGAGTTATTTATTAATTACTACTAATAATAATTAATGATTGATTAATAGTAATGTATGTATGTTTGTTAGAAAAATTGTTTTCTTTGTGTCTGGTCAGACAAATTTTCTTTCTCAAAAAATTCCTTTTTTTTTAAATTTGTAATAATATGAAGTAGTGTTAGTAGTTGAATCCATAAAAATTTTATATATTTCTTTTCGTTTTTTTTTTTTTTTTTAAATTGTTTTTGCAAATTTTTAACCTATTTGTTTTATTGTTCCTAATTTTTATGTTGTTGTTTTTAGATATTTCTACCACTTCGAAGGGTCCTATATAGGCTGAGTCAAGCTTATGACCAGTTTCGTTTTTTAAGAAAACCTTATTTCCTACTTCTATTTTAAAATCTGCTGACCTATTATCATAAAAAATTTTCTGGTTTTCCTTACGTTTCTCTAACATTATTCTAGCTCTACTGTATGCTAGTTCTAATCTAAACTTAACTTCTTTAGCATAATCATCTACGTTATATAATGGTTCTATTCTATTTATGCTATTAAAATGCGTTGGTAAATTATTTTATTTACCAAATACAAGTTCATAGGCACAGTATTTGTGTGTTTTTGACGGGGTTGTGTTAAAACAGTACTCAAAATATTGTAACCATATGTCCCAATCAGTTTTATCTACTGATATATATGATCGAATGTACTCATTGAATGTCCTATGACTTCTTTCAAGGTACCCAAGGTCTGGTGGTGGTGTGCAGTAGACGTAATGTTGTCTATTATTAAATATTTGCACAAGTCATTTATTATTGAATTTTTGTATTCTGTTCCCAAGTCCGTAATGAACGTCTTCAATGGACCGTACTTTAGAATGAAGGATTCTAAAATAGCTTTCGCGATTATTGTAGCGCTTTTATTGGAAACGGGTATTGCTACTAAGTATTTCGTCAAATCACATATTAGAGTGACTGCATATTCGTTACCATTTTCAGATTTTGGTAGTGGACCAATGGTGTCTACTATTACCCTATCAAAAGCATGTATAGGTGTTTCTGTAATAACTAAGGGTGTTTTTATGTGCTTTGTCGTTTTTGACTTTAGGCATTTTTCACATTTATTAATGTGACGTGTCATGTTTTTCCAATAATAATGTCTTTTTACTTTGGCCAAAGTTTTTGTAATGCCTGTATGGCCACCCTGTATCGGATCATCATGGTATGTAGACAATATTGCTTCTTTATCTTTATTTTTTTCTATAATGGTCACCGGTTGGAGTAGCGCTACTCTTAATGTTTTCAATATTTAATTGCCCATTTCTTTAAAAGATTCTATTGAACATGTTTCAAAGATCTTTTCACTCGGTGCCAATTTGACTTGCTTGATTTCGAGTATTCCGGCTTGTTTTTCAAGCCTTTGAAAAAACTGACCTAAGTCTAGATTTCCATTGGTATACAGATCTCCAATCTCAATTCTTGCTATAACTTTCTTTCCATGTTTGAGGAAACATAAATCGTGTGGTATGCGCAAGGTCACTACTTTTCGTACTTCATCATTGTAGAGTACTTCATGTAGCCCAAAGTACTTCATGTATTTTGGGATTAGAAGCGTCATTAGGTACTTGCCTAATTGTATTTTCATTTTTATCATCTGGCCAGAGATTATTTTGTCTACTTTGCTGCCTGGTAGTGACTTTTGTGTTTTTTAGTTCCTATATTGTAATGCGGGATAATGCATCCGCAACAAAATCTTTTCCCTTCACATATTCTACTGTAAATTCATATTCCTCTAGATCAAGTCTCATTCTTGTTAATTTTGAACTCGGATTTATCATAGCAAATAAATAAGTTAGGGGTCTATGGTCTGTTTGGACTCTGAAGTGTCTGCCATATATATATGGGCGAAAGTGTGTAATAGCCCAGTGTATCGCAGCTAGTTCTTGCTCAGTAGTACTTTTATTACTTTCACCTTTAGTAAACGAACGGGATGCGTATGCTACTGGCAACTGCTTATCGCCATAAGTTTGAGTTAGTGCTGCTCCACATGCATATTTGCTAGCATCTGTTATTATGCAAAATTCTTTGCTAAAATCTGGATACTGCAGCAGTGTGGGTTCTATTAAGGCTTTTTTCAGATATTCAAATCCTCTTTGGCATTCTTCAGACCAAACAAATTCTACGTTTTTCTTACACAATTGTGTTATCGGACGTGCATGTTCTGCGAAGTTTTTAATAAAACGTCTGTAATAGTTACAAAAGGCTACAAATCTTCTAGCACTATCAGCATCTGTTGGTACTGGGCATTTTTCAATGACGTAATTTTTGGTGTCATCTGGCAATATTCCTTTGCCGGTACACTTGTGACCTAAGAATGTCAATTCGTGCATGAAGAATGAACATTTCTCTGGATGCAGTTTTAGGTTGTATTTTCTGCATATGTCAAAAATATCCTTTAGGTTTTTGAGCATGTGTTTCTCAGAACAGCTTATGACTATTAAGTCATCCATGTAAAGGAATGCTTGTGACGGATCATTCTTTGAAAGGAATTTGGTGCTATTTTCAGACCATACGGTAGTCTAGTAAACTGATAAGATCCATTGCTAGTGGAAAATGACGTAATGCTTCGCGATTTATCTTTTAGTTCTATTTGGTGAAAACCGGACATTAAATCTAGGCATGAAAAATAATTGGCTCTGCCTAGTTGATCAAGAATGTCGTCTATTCTTGGTAATGGAAATTTATCGGACAACAATTTTTTGTTTATTTGACATTCTATTACCAATCGATATTTGATAGTCTATTACCAATCGCCATCGTTTCTTTTCTGATCCTGGTAAACCGTTTTTCGGTACCAGTAATAACGGACTATTATACTCGGACACTGATGGTTCAACTATTTTATCTTTAATGAGTTTATCGACTTGTCTAATTATTTTTCCTTTATGCATGTGTGGTATTTTGTAGTTTTTTGTGTATACTGGCTGATTGTCATTCAATCTTAGTTCTTGTTTATAAAAGTTGTTTGTAGTAATTGGTTCGTTTTCTAAACCAAATACATCTATATACTTGATGCAGAGTTCTTCTAGTACATTTTTGAACATAGGTGGGAAGTTTGGTTTTAGTTTTTGTATTACTGATTGACTTCTTGGGTCATCAGTTGTCTGTACAATTTCATAATTCTTTAATGATTCATATTTTATGGTTTTTAAATTTAAAATTTTTACTGTTTTTGTTGTGTTTAAAATTCGGACAAATGTTTTGTTCGGACTGCAGATTGAATTTCCAATAAATATTCCATTTTCGACCTCTTGATTTAAGATGACGATATTTGATTTTTCATTTGCAATATTTATTTGCCGGATTACTTCAGATCTCGCTGGGAGTATTGTGGTATTGCTGTCACAAGTGTGTAATATTGGGATATTTATTGCAAAATTTAAATTATTTGGTCTTAATAATAGTGAATCGTTTGGTTCACTGAAATCTAATTGACAATTGAATGTTTTGAAGAAATCTAGTCCTAAAATTCCATCAAATGGAATTGGAAAACTTTCGCCTATTATATGGAAGTTGTGTGGAATTATGAATTTATTTTGTCTTAGTTCTACAAGGGTTAGACCTTTGGAAGTAATTGAACCTTTACCAATTCCTGATATTTCAATTGTGTTTGAAGTATCTATATGTTCAAAAGGATCTGTTTTTTCTTTTATTATTGATACGTCTGCACCTGTATCTAACAAGAAGGTATATGTGTTGTTTGTATTTTCGTTTTTAACTTTGATGAAAATACTTAGGCTAAGATTGAAAGTGTTTGTGGAGGGGCGGAAAGACCCGAATAAGCCTCAAGTGGTTGGCGGGTGCCAATGTCTTCAGGGTCTGGTACGTGAGTAGAATGATAAAAACGCGCGAAAAACTTCGTTTTAATTCTATTTTTGATTTATTTCTTGGTATATCCCGACACACATGAGAATGTTACGGGTTGAACAGATTTACAATTCGAGCAAAATATAAAGGAGATGAACGGGTGTTCGGGTGAAAATCTCGGTTCAGAAAAAATGGCGATGCCCATTGGAAAAATCAAGTCACTCCTCCTGGTGTGACGTAGATGCCGAGGATCAAAAAACCCTCCTCACTCCTCACTGCTTTTCGCCGCTCACTGCTGTTCACCCGGTGGCGTGAACATACCGCCCCCCTTGCAATTGCCACCCTGGACATATAAAGGATGGGGGACGGCAACGTCCTGGAGCGCCTAGATCCCACAGGAGCCGGAGACGACCCAGCCGAACACGGTGCTCTGGGCTGCGGGAGTACCGCTATGACCGGGCACACAGCCTGGTTGGATGACCTCAGGATAGAGGTCTGCCCCGAGCACTACGGACACCGACGCCGGCCGATAGAAATAGGGGTCGGCCAGGATCAGGGTGGCGAATTTCTCCCGGACCGGCGCCGCCACTTCCCGGATGGGACTGCGGATGAGCAAGTCCTCTTCGACCCGGAATATAACGTTCCGTCGGAACGTCTTTTCGGACCTCGACTCGAGGACGGCCGTACAGGCTTGGTCGACCCCGACCTTGGTCACAGCTAACCCCAGGGACCGGGCAAAGGAGAGATTGATGCGGCTCTCAGCCGCACACGCATCGAGAAGGACGCGGTCTCGAAGGATTTCGAGCCATTGCCCAACCGGAGGACTGCGGTTGGCAGGACAGTCGTCGTCCTGGCGTGGAGCAGGGAGGATAGAGAGATCTCTGGTGCGCCTTCTGGGGAAGCGGAGCGGTCGGACGATGATCGGGAACGGGGTTGTAGCGGTGGTGCAGCACGCCCGGAGGGGGGTGATTGGCTGCGACGCCGGGCGGAGGCACGTTGTCTCGGCGGTTGGTCGGCCATGTGGAGCAGGGTATGGTGCCTTTGCCCGCATCGTCGGCAACCATGGCGAGTCCGGCACGCGTCGGATGAATGCTCGTGTGCCAAGCAATTGGGACAATACTTATTTGATAAGCACCGCCCGGAGCCCCTTTTCCCCTCGGAGGTTCAGGAAGCGCTGACACTGCCAGAGTGCATGAACCCCCCGACAGACCCGGCATCGGTACACGTTCGTGCCCTGTGGAGCAGTTCGTTTGCTGCGGTGGTGCGGTAGACGCGTGGGGGCCATGTCGCTATGAAGGGGCGAGCTGAACGAACTGTAACGAAAGAAATTACGTAGGGGGGAGTGGATTAGTCTATGCACGGGAACGAACAACAGGCACGGAGACGAGGACATTAGGAGGGAACATAGAGGGATTGGGAGTCACGATAAGGTTTTAGGCTCAGGACTCCTGCTGTCTTGCAACAGAATGAGCTTCGCTACGGGTCTTCGGATAGACCCACGCGCGGTGGTGACATCAGCCACTCGGACGAGACCGTCAGCCCCGGGCAGAGTGCGCTCAATTCGCCCTAAGCGCCACTCGTTGGAGGGGAGATGATCTTCGGACACGATCACGAGGTCGCCGGTCTGGATGCTGCGAGTCGGTGATTTCCACTTATTCCGTTTGTGAAGCTCCTTGAGGTACTCACTCTTCCAGCGGCGGCAGAAAGCCTGCTGGATTGCCTTCAGTCGCTGCCATCGGTTGATCAGTGACATAGGCTCGACCAAAATTTTCGGTTCCGCAATGGATAAGAGCGGTCCTCCAATCAGGAAATGTCCCGGGCTTAGGGCCAGCAGATCCTCTGGATCCTCGTTCATGGGAGAGATTGGCCTGGAGTTTAGGCACGCTTCGATCCTACACAGGAGAGTGGAAAGTTCCTCGAAGGTGTATTTGACAGTGGACGAGGACTTGTAAAACAGGGTCTTAAAACTTTTGACCCCTGCTTCCCACAGTCCTCCCATATGGGGCGCGCTTGGCGGAATGAACTGCCAGGATAAAATGTGCTGGGGAAATGCCTTCATTGTATCAAGCTTGGTGGCGTTCAGGAAATTTTTTTCGAGCGCCTTTGAGGCCCCTACGAAGGTTTTGCCATTGTCGGAGTAAATGCGCTGTGGGCATTGTCTCCGTGCGACAAACCGAGAGAAGGCTGCAAGAAATCGTTCAGTGGTGAGGTCGGAGTTAGCCTCGAGATGGATTGCCTTCGTGCTGAAACACACAAAGACGCAGACATAACCCTTAGTTATGAGACACGCACGCCCGGTGTAATTTTTGATCTCGAACGGCCCTGCGAAGTCAATGCCCGTGTGGGTGAAGGGCCTGGAGTACGTGATGCGTTCTCGAGGGAGATCACCCATCATCTGGGTCTGTAGTCGTCGACGATGAACGATGCAGACTTTGCACCCCTTGATGTGGGACTTCACCATGTTCTTGATCCGTGGGATCCAGAATTTGGTGCGCAGATACCGCACCATCAGTTGATTGCCGCCATGCAACGTGATGCGGTGGGCGAATTCGACACGCAGGCGAGTGAAATGAGTACTATAGGGGAGGAGAATAGGGTGACGTTCATCATATCGGAGGGACTCAGCGGCCCGGAGTCGTCCGCAGGAGCGGAGTATCCCGTGCTGGTCGAGAAATGGATTCAGATTGAGTAGCGTGCTGGATGATGGCAGGGGTCGCCCTTCACCCAGGGCCCGTATCTCCGCGAGCTATTCCCGACGCTGAGAGTCCGAATCAAGGCGCGCTCGGCGGAGAGAAGTTCATCATTGGTGAGGCGAACCGTGGAAGGCGTCGAAATCCTTTTGGTGGCGAAGCGTAGGATATACGCGATGACTCGTAATGCCCTACCATAGTCCGAGAAACGTTCGCTGACGTCCTCGAGTAGGGTGGTCGCGGTGGTGTGGCACTGGACTCGTTGCTCCAGCTGGGTGTCTGGGAGTTCGTTATGGGGAGTTGGCCAATACTCGGGGGCTCCAGAGGCTGCTGGCTGATAACTCGGCCGCGGAGACTCCGCGTCTCGCCAGATCAGCGGGGTTGTCCTCGGAGCGCACATGTGACCAGCTTTGGCCACTGGTGCTTTTGGAGATGCTGGATACCCGATTGGCCACGAAGGTGGACCAACTGCACGGGGGTTTATTGAGCCAAGCCAACACGATGGTAGAGTCGGTCCAAAACTGGGAGGTTGCAGGTGGGATTGGGAGTTCAGGAACGATCGACGCCCAGAGATCGGCTAGCAAAACCGATCCGCACAACTCCAGCCGAGGCAGCGAAACTGTTTTGACTGGAGCTACACGGGTCTTAGCCGTTAATAAATGGACTCTTACTTGATCGCAGTACCGAACCCGCACATATAGGGCTGCTCCATACGCTTTCTGTGACGCGTCACAGAAGCCATGAAGCTCCCACGAGAGCTTATCGCTGGTGTTTAGCCAACGGGGAATGCGGAGTCGACTGAGCCCTGGTTAATCCTGCAGGAATTCGTGCCATTGCTGCAGAAGGAAAGGCGGCAGAACATCATCCCAGCCCAGTTCGGTAATCCAGATTTGCTGCATGAATATCTTCGCTCGGATGACAAATGGGGCTAGCCAACCAGCGGGGTCGAAGAGTTTAGCGATATGGGACAGAACCTGCCTCTTGGAGATCGACTCCTTCAAGGGGGGGGTCCGCTACGGTGAAGAAGAAGACGTCCTCGGCAGCTTGCCAGCGGATGCCCAAGGTTTTTGCAGTGCTCGCGTCTTCCAGCTCGAGAAAGTCCTCTCGCAGCAGGTGCTCTCTCGGAATGGCTTGAAGTACTTCCTTCTTATTGGAAGTCCACTTCCGAAGCGGGAGGCCCGCAGATTGGAGGGCCGCTTGAAGCTCTCGTATGGCGAGACGGGCGTCGGCTTCAGTGTGAGCGCCGGCAAGGACATCATCAACATACATGTAGTTCCGAAGGATTTCGCTCGCCTGAGGATACATCGCTTGCACGTCTTGTGCCAGTTATAAAAGGACTCGGATCGCCAAGAATGGCGCGCAGTTAACCCCAAACGTGACAGTTTGTAATTCATAATCCTGAATATTGCCGCAGCGGTCTCGGTAGAGGATCCGCTGAAAGGGGGTATGCCTGGGGTCGACTCGGATTTGTCGATACATCTGCGTTATGTCGGCGTTGAAAACGAATTGAAAGAACCGCCATTTCAGTACCTGAAGCGTGAGGTCGGCCTGAAGAGTGGGGCCGGTGTGCAAGACACCCCAAAACTTGGTGAGGAGTACATCAAGTTTTGCTTCTGGACTAACTCGCGTCTGTGCCGCGAAAACTAATCGAGACTCCGGAGGGTCAGGCATGATAGCCCCACACAGAACCCATCCAAAGATGGTTTCTAGCCCGACGAATTCACCAATATCCTTTTTGATCCGTTCTCCGAGGATGTGGGGAAACAGGTCTACACCGATAATCATGTCAAAAGGCGCGGGCTTGTTGTAGTACGGGTCAGCCAGGGGTCGATCGAGGCTCTGCGTCGGAACCGTATTAAAGAATGGAGCCGTTGGAATGGCCCCTGACAATTTGGATACTACCAGGGCGGAGACCTCAATCTTGTTCAGTCTGTCACACGGGGGAGACAGCATTAGCAGACACACCTTGTCGGCGCAGCCGCCATCACTCTGGCCCATGCCAGTAACCGCGGTGTCTACTGTGTAGAAGGGGGCTGGACTATGCTGAAGACACGCTCGGAGAGAAAAGTTGAATCGGCCCCAGAGTCGATCAACGCCCGAATATGGTGACCCACACCACGATGGTGCAGAGTGACAATCGCAGTGCCTAAAAGGCCTCTGCCTGGGGTAGATGCAAAATAACTTTGAGCATTTGTGAGCTGGTTGCTCGTGGACGGACGCTCTGTGGCGCTGGATGGTGGGACTTGCGCAGCGGACGGCGAGGGCACGGACTTATGTTCTTCGGTGGCATCCAGGACACGATACCGATCGGTAAGGAATTGGGTCAAATCGTACCAAGTTGAGACGACAGTCTTATTTGGCACTGATTGCTCCCACAGGAGGATTGTGGCCTTCGGCAATTTGCTAGTGCAGATGGCGATAAGTAAGACATCCAAATTCTCAGTACTGACACCCGAACGCTGAAGCGCGGTAAGACACCCTTGAAACGCAGTCTGCAGCTCTCGCAAGGATTTGCCCGACTCTTGTGCCACCGCGGGAATCTGAAGGAGTTGTCTGGCTTGAGTTATGACAAGCAGACGGCTATTTTCGTACCGTGTGGTGAGGTTCTCCCACGCGGCCTGGAAACCCTCATTCGTCAGGGGGGACTTAGCCACGATGGTTTTCGCTTCCCCTCGCGTCTTGGTGTTCAAGTGATAGAGCTTCTCCACTTGTGACAAGTACGGGTTGGCGATATAAATGGCGGCGAACAAATCGCGGAATGTGGGCCATGCTAGGCTGTCGCCATGAAATGTCTCCACCTCACACGGAGGAACTCTATGCCCCGCCGGCCTCGACGGAGCGGTTGGCTGACGCATAAGACTCGTCATCTGTGCCGAGAGCTGTTCGATGCGTTCTCCGAACAACGTCCCGCATCGCACATACGCCGCATAAGCGTATTCGTGCTTCGCCTTGATGTGGCTTATGTTTGCCAAGCTTTCCTCGTCGGTTTGGACTGTCAAAGCCTTAAGACAACGGGAGTATTCCATCTCGACAGTTGACCAAAGGGATTTGAGCTGCTCTAAGTGCATTTTAATGGAAAACAAGGGCACTTCAGAAGTTAGAGCTTCACTCTCCCGAGCTTCGAACAGAGTCAATGCGTCGCACGCCAGAATGAAATCGGAGAGGGACATTCTGGAGTGTTCTCTGCGCTGTTGTGATACGGATCGGGTGACGGGAGCGTCAGAACAGTGCGTCACAACAACGTGCGGGATCTGGGTCTGGGTTGAAAGCTTGGAACGACCTTTGTGTTCACTCGAGTCTTTAACCGAGAATCTGCAACCCTGAATGAGGCTGGACGAAGACGGACGGGATCTTGGGGATTCGCTGCGGCTGCGAACCGACGAGAACTTGCGCGAAATATCCGTACGCTTCACGGTCACCGGAGTTATCGGAGGCCGAACCTTCTCCGGAGTTGCAGAGGGAGACGAAGACTGTTAGACTTCGGCGCAGTCTTGGACGGCTCCGTGGACATACTCAGGGGACGACCTTACCGTCGAACACCGAGTTTGTGCGCTTTTTTTTTTTTTTTTTTTGTTTTGGAAAAAAACCACAGGAAATGAGAAGTGGACTGTATGAGGACGCAAGAGCTTTCTTACTGCGCACCGCAGGATTGCGGGAGAATTCTCTCGCGTGTGTTATGCCATTAGCAACACTTCCCATAACAGCCGACCCAAGAGGTCTACACTCCACATTAATGTAAACATAAACAATACCATTCCATTAAACATAGAGTGTCACAAGATAAGTGACAGTTTCCCTAAACATAGAGTGTCACAAGATAAGTGACAGTTTCCCTAAACATAGAGTGTCACAAGAAAAGTGACCAGAAGAAAACATTATAAACACTAAGATGTAAGCCAAACCAGAATATGATTTGATTCAATAAAGCAGTCTTGATTTAACACTCAACCAGAACAGACTCAATCTTAATTGGCGCAGTCGGTACTCGAGTTCACAGCTAAAATATTGTGGAAACTTTGAACGCAATCAAAGATTACGAAACAATATAATACTGTGGAAAACAAAACATTTAGTGACAAAATAAAATATATATATTGTGGAAACTTTGGAGAAAATCTAAGCCAACGAAACAATATAATATTATAAAAACATTTTGTGACAAATAACGAAACAATATAATATTGTAAAAACACTTTGTGCAAACAAACAGAATTATTGTGGAAACTTAAAAAAAAAAAAAAAAGTTAACGAAACAATAAAACATACACCATTAAAATGGCACAAATTAACGAAATACAACAATGCATTCAAATGCTAACATCAATAATAATATCCAATCAAGAGATGCATTTTAATCCAACAACAAGGGAGAGAAACAGCATCGAGAAGGAAACAAGGTACTTGCCGGTGTTCACTGGAAAGGAGGGAACGTTACATGGTTTCACTGTTCACTGTTATATTCAACACCAAAATTCAAGGTCAGGCTAGAACTATGCTTAATATTAACCCCCTACATCTTGGGCTGATTGCAAAACTCGTCTTCGACATCATTATCGCCCAAGAACGGATCAAATGGGTCTAACCAGAAAAATTAATAACTTAAGGGTAACTACCGTTCGTGATCTTGATTTTAAAGTAAGAGCAATTGTTGAGGAAATTACTGATTTTTCGGTCTTTGAAAACAATAGCAGATTAGTTGACATATTAAGTGGTCTCTTAATTTAAAGAGTAAAAGAATTATCTTGTGGTCCAATGGCCATTGCCTTAATGAATAAAACAACATTAACAGATATAAGAATTGAACTTGCAAATTATATTGGTCTGAATTATGGAAATTTAAATAAAAAACTATTATTAACCAAAAATGACAATGACCATAGTACATATAACAAACAGACAACTAATAAAAATACAAACCGAAATACTGAACATAGTCAAAATGTAAAACAGTCTCAAAATCCCAATAGACAACAGAGTCAAAATACGAGACAGTATCAAAATCCGAATAGACAACAGAGTCAGAACGTAAGACAAAATCAAAATTATCAGCAACCACAAAATTATCAGCAACCACCAGCAGAAGCAATGAGTGTAGATAATATAAATGAGGAAGTAGTAAACAGCACAGATAATCAAGAGTTTTTTACCAACTAGACTTGGATGAAAAAAAAATTTTTATAAAAGGAACAATAGAGGAAGATACTTATATTATTTTAGTAGATACAGGATCAACCATAAGCATTTTAAACACAACTAATGTACATAATTCCAAATACAAAATAATTGAAAAATATTCAAAAACCATACATACAATAAAGGGAAAAATAGAAAGTGACAGTTACTTAATGAAAACAAAAGTGCCAAGGGAGTTTAAATATATTAATTATGCAAGAACGAAATGGGTGGCTATGCCCCTGGAAAAATGATATGATAATCTATTGGGTATGGACTTCATTCAAAGGAATTTTGCAAATATTGATTTTCAAAACAAAATTATTAAACTTAACAATGGGGTCGAAATTCCATTCCTTTCCAAACAATCAGAAGATGTTTGCGTAATGGAAGTAAGTGAAATTGATGATCTTAAGTTAAAAGAACTCAATACTGAGGAAGAACAAATAATAAGAAATCTTTCAAAAAAGTACGATAAGTTATGTTTCAAAGAAGGGGATCACTTAACCAATACTAACACTATAGTTCATAGCATAAAAACTACTACAGACCAACCTATTAATTCAAAACTCTATCGGGTCTCCCCAAAATATGAAGAAGAAATAAAGAAACAAATAATTTATATGGAAAACAATGGAATTATAAGAAAAAGCAAAAGCAAATATAGTTCTCCAATATGTGTCATACCTAAAAAAAGAGATAGCTCTGGAATTCAAAAGTATCGTATTTGTGTAGACTATAGGCGTTTAAACCAAGTAACCGTTCCAGATAAGTACCCAATACCTATCATGGACGCTGTATTAGACAAACTCGGTAAAGCCCAATATTTTACTACATTAGATTTAGCAAAAGGCTATCCCCAAATTTTAATGGCAGAAGAAGATATAGAGAAAACAGCATTCATTTTACCAATGGGTTTATATGAATATGTTAGAATGCCTTTTGGGTTAAAAAATGCCCCAGCCACATTTCAACGTTTAATGAATGAAATACTGAGGGATTATATAAACAAAAGTTGTGTTGTATACATGGACGATATTTTGATATTTTCAACAACACTTGAGGAACATAAGATTGCTCTAGAAAACATTTTCAAAATACTTAGAAATCATAACTTAAAAATTCAACCAGACAAATGTTCCTTCATGAAACAATATACTGAATATTTAGGACACATTCTCACAAAGGAAGGGATTAAACCCAATCCACATAAAATAGAAGCAATAAAAGCAATGCAGCTACCTAAAACAGAAAAGCAATTGAAAGGATTTCTTGGTATGACAGGATTTTACAGAAAATTTATATTTGAAAGGAAAAGACAATAAAGTGGCAGATTTTTTAAGTAGACAGGAAACAGCTGAACTAATAAACAAGGATAAAACAAATGAGTCAAACTTTGAACTATCAGATACACAGCATTCAGCAGAGGAAGGAGGATTTACAAATTTCTATATAAAAGACGATATTGTAAACAAATATAAAACTCAGATAATAGTAACTTATACAACAACGGACAATATTAATATTCAGCATGGTAGAAAAATAATAGAAGTAAGCCCAGCAGAAACAGAAATTGAAATCGAAATCAAAATGCAAAATAATATAAATAAAGGAACAGTAGGAATTTTTTCAGAAGTTCCAGACTCAGAATATTATAAGATACAATGTATCTTAATGAACATTTTTTCACACTGTAATAATATAAAATTTTTTAAATGTACTAAGAGAGCTCAGGAAATTTCAAGCGAGGAAGAGTTACACAAACAAATAGCTATTTACCACACCAAAGATTCATTACATAGCGGAATAAATGAAACTTTTAATTCGTTAAAGAACAAAATATATTTTCCAAAGCTAAGCGACCATATTCAGTTGATAATTTCAAATTGTAAAAAATGTAAGGAAATTAAATATGACAGAAAACCAATCAAACCTAAGTTTCAATTCACAGAAACACCGGATCTCAAAAATCAAATTAACATTTGGACATATTTCATATAAAACACAAATCGTTTGTTACAATCATAGACAAGCTCACAAAATTCGCAGTCGCTTATAATATAACAGATAGAAACTGGAAAACTAAAATGGAAATTATGATTGAACACATTGCCAAATTCAATAAGCTACATAAAATAATAATGGATGATGAATTTGTTAAAAAAGTAACGTTCAAGAACTTTCCAGAGCAATGCACACATGTATTCTAATTGCGTATGTATTTGAACGCATACATCTATCTATCTCTTTTTTGTATTTGAATACTGCGTTTGCCCGACTGAATTACCGGCACGCGCAATTAGTCTCTAATAAACTTCTGAGTTGTACGGACGTGTTACTATTCTTTTATTCTGCCTGCGTTATTCGGGTTGTGCGTCCCCTCCCCCCTCAACAGGTTATGGGCCCAGGGCACGGTTTTGAATAGTAAAGTAATGAAGTGATATATTTAACGATTTATATCAGAGAGCATTAAAGCTACGAATAAGTTACGAACTTTATTTGGGAGAAGAGACTCAAAAGACAACATGAGTAATCTGTACCACATCGAGAAGTTGGATGAAAAGAATTATGATTCTTGGAATATACAAATGCGCAGCGTGTTGGTGCATTCAGACCTGTGGGATGTAACGGCTGGAAATTTGCCCACGGTGGAAGGTGTCGATCTCGGAGGATTGGATCGGAAGGCCCTAGCAAGTATTACGTTGAGCGTAAAACCATCGCAATTGGCATACATAAAAAAATTGTTTAACGGCATTTGAGGCGTGGACAAGACTACGAGATGTCCATCAGCCAAAGGGACCGGTGCGGAAGGTATCGCTGTACAATAAGTTGCTAAGCTTACGCATGACAGACGGTCAAGATATGCCCAGTTATATAAATGGTTTCTCTGATGTGTTAGATCAGCTTGCAGGCGCCGGTGTACAAATAAATGAGGAGTTACGAACTATCATTTTGTTATCGAGTTTACCACCAGTGTATGAGAATTTCGTTGTCGCCATCGAGACGCGCGACGATTTGCCCAGTTTTGAAATTCTCTGCATAAAATTAAAGGAGGAAGCAGAACGAAAACGTCTAACTGTAACGAAAGAGAATGGGCAAGAGGCATTTGTTGCTATGCAGAACAGAAACAGAAATCAAAATGCACGCACACAGAGAAATCGTTCGCAAATTACTTGTTACAAATGCGGCAGGCAAGGGCATGTCAAAGCACAGTGCGGCAAAGAGAGAGTCGATAAAAAAGAGAAAGAGTACAAATACACTGAGAAAATGGAGAACAAGCAATGTAGCTTGATAAATGCTTTGGAAGCAGAGAATATGAAAAGAGAGAAGTGGTGCTTGGATTCTGGTGCGACGAGTCATATGTGTTGCGATAAGAGTATGTTTTCAGATTTCTCTGTACATGATGAGAAGATCAGTCTGGCAGATGCGGGGTATTTACGTGCAGAAGGCAAAGGAAAAGTCACTATTCGGACTGGAATATGTAAATTAACAATGAACAACGTGCTTTATGTACCAGGGCTGGCAGGAAACTTTATGTCAGTGGCGCGTGTTATTGAATATAACAGTGTTGTACATTTCGAAAAACATATGGCCAAGATCATACAAAATGGTGAATGTATTTTAGAAGCAAAAAAGATAGGCAACTTGTTTGTTTTTGAAGCTGAATCGGAAAATCTTTTTGCTGCTGTCGGAGAAGATGTATCATTGTGGCACAAACGCTTTGGTCATCTTAATTATAAAAGTCTGACGCAAATCGCAAGTAAGGGCTTGGTACGTGGGCTTAGTGTGACCAACTTCGCGCCCAATACTCCATGTAAGACATGCATGGTGAGTAAAATACATGTTCAGCCATTTCCTAAGATGACAGAAAGTCGGTCCAGTGAACTTTTACAATTGGTTCATAGTGATGTCTGCGGACCTTTTGGAACAAAATCACTAGGTGGTTCACGTTATTTCCTAACATTTATTGATGACAAATCTAGGCGAATTTTTGTGTATTTCCTCAAGGGCAAAGATGAGGTTTTTGGCAAGTTTCTGGAGTTCAAGAGTCTAGTGGAGAGGCAGACAGGGAAGAAGCTAAAATGTATCCGCAGTGACAATGGACGAGAATATGTGAACAATGCATTCGATGACTACCTGAAGAAAAACGGGATATTACGCCAGTTGACCATAGCGTACACTCCACAACAGAACGGCGTTGCGGAACGAGCTAACCGCACTCTGGTGGAAATGTCTAGGTGTTTGTTGGCTCAGTCTGGATTATGTGAGGCATTGTGGGCAGAGGCTATATTTACAGCTGTATATCTGAGGAACCGTTCGCCTACAAGCGCACTGACAAACCAAACGCCAATGGAAGCGTGGACTGGCAAGAAGCCATGTATTAATCATCTTAAAGTTTTTGGTTCTGTTGCAGTTGCGCTATCCAAGGGTCACCAGGAAAGTAAATTCCGACCAAAAGGAAAGGAATATCGCATGGTGGGATATTCAAGAGAAGCAAAAGGATACCGATTATATGATGGAGAAACTCGCAAAGTGGTTGAACGAAGAGATGTTCTCTTTGATGAGAGAGATCCCATAGAGCAAACTAATTGTACGACGGTTATGTTTGATTTGCCTGGACGCTATAGGCAAAATGAGATAGCAGATGCAAATCCAGAAATAAATGAAAGCGAAAGCGACGCATCAGAGGGACAGTCTGCTGAATCAGATGCTGACGAGGAATCGTTTCATAGTGCACCTGAAGAAAAGCTTGCACAAGATGAGAGCGAAATGCGGGTAGGACCTGGCAGACCACGAGTAATCAGAACGGGAAAACCTGGACGGCCGAGAAAACAATATAATATACTTGCTTCGATTGTGGCTGGTGAGGTACCAACTCCATCGACCTACGAGGATGCCATAAGTGGACCATATGCATCGCAGTGGCAAGAGGCAATGGACAAAGAGTTTGGAGCTCTGGTAAAAAATCAAACTTGGGAGCTGATAGACCTAACAAACAAACAACGAACATTAGGCTGCAAATGGGTTTTTAGTCTGAAAAAGAATGCGCAGGGAGACATTGAACGATTTAAGGCGCGATTGGTTGCGAAAGGATGCTCGCAGCAGTTCGGTGTAAACTACACCGATACATATGCACCTGTATGTCGATTAGAAAGCGTAAGGTTTGTTTTGGCGGTGGCAGCAGAGTTGGATCTTTATTTACATCAAATGGACGTATGCACAGCATACCTCAATAGCGATCTGGAGGACACGGTGTATATGAGGCAACCCATGGGGTACACAGACAAAAATCGTCCAAAGGCTGCATTACATTTGAAGAAGGCAATCTACGGTTTGAAACAATCAGGAAGGGCATGGAACTCTAAGCTGGACGCTGTATTACGAGATTTGGGTTTTAAACCATGTAGTAGTGAGCCGTGTCTATACCAAAACCATGGTGAAGAAGACTTAACATTAATTCTTGTTTATGTTGATGATCTCCTTATAGCTTGTCGTTCAAAACAGAAGATGGATGCCATCAAAGCAGCGATATCAAACGCGTTCGATTGCACAGACAAGGGTGCAACTGAGCTATTCCTGGGTATGGAGATTCATCGAGACGGTGAGCTTGGGCCTATTACTTTAGGCCATTCCCAATATATCAACGATATGTTGGTTCGATACGGTATCGAAAACTGCAGACCGGCGGTTACTCCTCTTGACGCAGGGCATCAAGTGGCATGCGACAATAAGCAGTGCAAGAGGGTGGACATAGGGTCGTACCAGACTCAAATAGGCGAACTGATGTGGCTGGCTCTAACCACCAGACCGGATATATTGCATTCAGTTGCAAAGTTGGCTCAGCGAAATCAAGATCCGCATTCAGAGCATGAAGCAGGTGTGAAGCACATCCTGCGGTATTTGGCATCAACGATGGATAAAGAGCTACGCTATAAAAGGACCGGCCAAGCTTTTTCTGGATATGTAGATGCCGATTGGGGTGGTGACAAAACTGACCGGAAGTCCTATACCGGCTATGTTTTCTTTTTGGCCGGAGGCCCAATATCTTGGAAATCTGAGAAACAGCGCAGTGTGGCGCTAAGTAGCACTGAAGCTGAGTATATAGCTTTGTCGACCGCATGCAAAGAAGCTATCGTTTTGCGACGCTTAATCATTGAGCTGGGATGTGGAAATGCCGAGACCCCAACAGTTGTATATGGAGATAACTTGAGTGCCCAACAGTTGGCGAAGAATCCCGTTCATCATTCTAGGACAAAACATATAGATATAAGATATCATTTTGTACGACAAACTGTATCTGAAGGTTTTGTTAAGTTAAAGTATGTTCCGACTGATTTAATGATAGCGGATATTTTAACTAAGAATTTGCCAAAGAAAAAGCATAATGACTTTGTGAATATGTTAAATTTGAGTTAACTTTGTAAACATGGTTGCATTGAGGAAGGGTGTTAAAAAAGTAACGTTCAAGAACTTTCCAGAGCAATGCACACATGTATTCTAATTGCGTATGTATTTGAACGCATACATCTATCTATCTCTTTTTTGTATTTGAATACTGCGTTTGCCCGACTGAATTACCGGCACGCGCAATTAGTCTCTAATAAACTTCTGAGTTGTACGGACGTGTTACTATTCTTTTATTCTGCCTGCGTTATTCGGGTTGTGCGTCCCCTCCCCCCTCAACAGAATTTAGATCAGAACAGATAAAACAATACTTAAACCAAGAACAAATAGAAATCCATTATACAAAGCCAAATTCACATACAGAAAATGCAGACATAGAAAGACTACATTCTACTCTCATTGAAATAATAGCAGGAATAGATGATGATTTATCAATTTCATCCAAAATGCAATTAGCAACAAAAGCTTATAATAACCGTTATCACTCTACAATAAAATGTACACCAAATTATGCAAAAAACATAGAAGATGAGGAAAAACTAAAAAACACTATTATCAAACACAAAGAAAAAATTTTAAGCAAACAAAATAATACAAGAGAAGATTATGAGGAGGAAAGACAGGAAGGACCAATTAAAAACTATAAACGAGTTAGGCATAAGGATGAACCTTATTTTAGAATTACAACATTAAATAATATTCATCCATGTAATATAAAAAGACCGTCAAAGCAGGAAAAAATTAATTTCCAACCAAATACAGATGGACATCCTTGAAACAAAAATTTTTTTTCTCTTATCCTCAGATTTTCATAATTTTTTACGTTATAATGTGTGTTCAAGGCAGATTACAAATTGAACCAATTCAATCAAATGCAGGATATGCACCTATACAAACTTATTCCACGGAAATAGTTAATGAAACAGTAATTATACTACACATTATTAATATCGACCCTTTAAATAATATAATAAATACAAATTGAGACAAACATTAAAAATTTTAACATCACAGGAAAAAAGGAGCTATTAGCCGAAATAAATCTAATTAGAGCTAAAATAAAATCCATAACCCCAAACAACAGAATAAAAAGAGGAATGTTAAATATTGTAGGAACAACATACAAATGGCTTTTTGGAATTATGGACGATGAAGATAGAACAGATATTTTAGACCACCTTAACAATATTGACCAAAACAACCATAATATTATACAAGACATAAACCAACAAATTGTTATAAATACACATTTTAATAAAACAATACACAACTTAGCAGAAACAATTAAACAAGACAGAACAATAATCAAGGACATACTTACAAGCATGGACAATCAAAATCAAGAAATAGAAATGAAAATACTTCATAATGACCAAATGGGGAAATTAAAAAATATAGAATTCAAAATAAATTATATTCAGGAAAACATAGCATCAGCAAAAAATAATATAATCGTACCAGAAATTTTGTCAGAAGAGGAAATAAATAAATTTGACATTGATTTTTATAAATTAAAGCTAATCCGTATGGGCATTTTAAAATATAAGAATAATTGCATCATAATCGCAATTAAAATCCCAAAATCATTTATAACCATAGATGTTAAGTTAATTATTCCTATACCAAATATAGATTATATACAAATAGACCAAGAAAATCAGTTAATTGCAGAAATAAATAATAAAACATTTACATATGAACCCAACAAAATTTTAAAAGAATTAAAATTAAGTAAAAGTTGTACCATTAATAATAATTGCAAATTTATATTCAACAATATAACGAGTATCGAAGAAATTGACGATGATACAATTATAATCAAAAATGCCAAGAATACAAAAATATATCAAAATTGCGATAAAAGAAATATTATACTTATGGGAAGTAACTTAATTCAATTCGGTAACTGTAAAATTCAAATTCTAAATGAAATATTTTTTAACGAAAAAACAGAATTTCACGAAAAATTTTTTTATCCAACAGAACTATTGAATCAAACCTATAAAAACACAATTAACTTTGATCATGTAACAATAGATAATTTTGACAATTTAAAAGAAATCACAGAACTTAAATACGAAAAGAAAATGACAAATGGCATATTTTTAACACTTTTTATTATTATTATTATATGTTTATCCATTTATATACATATATACTGTAAAAAGAAAAATATAAACATTAATGTAAACAGAATTCAGGAGAATTCATACTCTCAGAGGGGAGGAGTTATGCCATTAGCAACACTTCCCATAACAGCCGACCCAAGAGGTCTACACTCCACATTAATGTAAACATAAACAATACCATTCCATTAAACATAGAGTGTCACAAGACAGTGACAGTTGACAGTGACTCTAAGTGACAGTTTCCCTAAACATAGAGTGTCACAAGATAAGTGACAGTTTCCCTAAACATAGAGTGTCACAAGAAAAGTGACCAGAAGAAAACATTATAAACACTTAGATATAAGCCAAACCAGAATATGATTTGATTCAATAAAGCAGTCTTGATTTAACACTCAACCAGAACAGACTCAATCTTAATTGGCGCAGTCGGTACTCGAGTTCACAGCTAAAATATTGTGGAAACTTTGAACGCAATCAAAGATTACGAAACAATATAATACTGTGGAAAACAAAACATTTAGTGACAAAATAAAATATATATATTGTGGAAACTTTGGAGAAAATCTAAGCCAACGAAACAATATAATATTATAAAAACATTTTGTGACAAATAACGAAACAATATAATATTGTAAAAACACTTTGTGCAAACAAACAGAATTATTGTGGAAACTTAAAAAAAAAAAAAAAAGTTAACGAAACAATAAAACATACACCATTAAAATGGCACAAATTAACGAAATACAACAATGCATTCAAATGCTAACATCAATAATAATATCCAATCAAGAGATGCATTTTAATCCAACAACAAGGGAGAGAAACAGCATCGAGAAGGAAACAAGGTACTTGCCGGTGTTCACTGGAAAGGAGGGAACGTTACATGGTTTCACTGTTCACTGTTATATTCAACACCAAAATTCAAGGTCAGGCTAGAACTATGCTTAATATTAACCCCCCTACATCTTGGGCTGATTGCAAAACTCGTCTTCGACATCATTATCGCCCAAGAACGGATCAAATGGGTCTAACCAGAAAAATTAATAACTTAAGGGTAACTACCGTTCGTGATCTTGATTTTAAAGTAAGAGCAATTGTTGAGGAAATTACTGATTTTTCGGTCTTTGAAAACAATAGCAGATTAGTTGACATATTAAGTGGTCTCTTAATTTAAAGAGTAAAAGAATTATCTTGTGGTCCAATGGCCATTGCCTTAATGAATAAAACAACATTAACAGATATAAGAATTGAACTTGCAAATTATATTGGTCTGAATTATGGAAATTTAAATAAAAAACTATTATTAACCAAAAATGACAATGACCATAGTACATATAACAAACAGACAACTAATAAAAATACAAACCGAAATACTGAACATAGTCAAAATGTAAAACAGTCTCAAAATCCCAATAGACAACAGAGTCAAAATACGAGACAGTATCAAAATCCGAATAGACAACAGAGTCAGAACGTAAGACAAAATCAAAATTATCAGCAACCACAAAATTATCAGCAACCACCAGCAGAAGCAATGAGTGTAGATAATATAAATGAGGAAGTAGTAAACAGCACAGATAATCAAGAGTTTTTTACCAACTAGACTTGGATGAAAAAAAAATTTTTATAAAAGGAACAATAGAGGAAGATACTTATATTATTTTAGTAGATACAGGATCAACCATAAGCATTTTAAACACAACTAATGTACATAATTCCAAATACAAAATAATTGAAAAATATTCAAAAACCATACATACAATAAAGGGAAAAATAGAAAGTGACAGTTACTTAATGAAAACAAAAGTGCCAAGGGAGTTTAAATATATTAATTATGCAAGAACGAAATGGGTGGCTATGCCCCTGGAAAAATGATATGATAATCTATTGGGTATGGACTTCATTCAAAGGAATTTTGCAAATATTGATTTTCAAAACAAAATTATTAAACTTAACAATGGGGTCGAAATTCCATTCCTTTCCAAACAATCAGAAGATGTTTGCGTAATGGAAGTAAGTGAAATTGATGATCTTAAGTTAAAAGAACTCAATACTGAGGAAGAACAAATAATAAGAAATCTTTCAAAAAAGTACGATAAGTTATGTTTCAAAGAAGGGGATCACTTAACCAATACTAACACTATAGTTCATAGCATAAAAACTACTACAGACCAACCTATTAATTCAAAACTCTATCGGGTCTCCCCAAAATATGAAGAAGAAATAAAGAAACAAATAATTTATATGGAAAACAATGGAATTATAAGAAAAAGCAAAAGCAAATATAGTTCTCCAATATGTGTCATACCTAAAAAAAGAGATAGCTCTGGAATTCAAAAGTATCGTATTTGTGTAGACTATAGGCGTTTAAACCAAGTAACCGTTCCAGATAAGTACCCAATACCTATCATGGACGCTGTATTAGACAAACTCGGTAAAGCCCAATATTTTACTACATTAGATTTAGCAAAAGGCTATCACCAAATTTTAATGGCAGAAGAAGATATAGAGAAAACAGCATTCATTTCACCAATGGGTTTATATGAATATGTTAGAATGCCTTTTGGGTTAAAAAATGCCCCAGCCACATTTCAACGTTTAATGAATGAAATACTGAGGGATTATATAAACAAAAGTTGTGTTGTATACATGGACGATATTTTGATATTTTCAACAACACTTGAGGAACATAAGATTGCTCTAGAAAACATTTTCAAAATACTTAGAAATCATAACTTAAAAATTCAACCAGACAAATGTTCCTTCATGAAACAATATACTGAATATTTAGGACACATTCTCACAAAGGAAGGGATTAAACCCAATCCACATAAAATAGAAGCAATAAAAGCAATGCAGCTACCTAAAACAGAAAAGCAATTGAAAGGATTTCTTGGTATGACAGGATTTTACAGAAAATTTATTAAGGACTATTCCAAAATAGCTTACCCAATGATCAGATATTTACAAAAAGGCACACAAATTAATACAAATGACCCACAGTTTATAGATGCCTTTGAAAACCTTAAAACACTTATAAGCTCACATCCAATCTTAAAATATCCAGAGTTTGATAAACTATTTACCATTACAACAGATGCCAGTGACTTCGCAATAGGTGCAGTATTGTCTCAACAAGGGCAACCAGTTGCATTCCTTTCAAGAACTCTAAATAAACACGAAAAAAATTACAGTACAATTGATAAAGAATTTTTATCCATTATACATGCAGTAAACTATTTTAGACACTATTTGATAGATAATAAATTCCAAATTATAACACATCATGCTCCGATAAAATATCTAAACGCAAAATACAAAGGGAAAGAAATGACAGCAAGACACCAAAGATGGATTTTAAAATTACAAGAATTCGATTATGACATAATATATTTGAAAGGAAAAGACAATAAAGTGGCAGATTTTTTAAGTAGACAGGAAACAGCTGAACTAATAAACAAGGATAAAACAAATGAGTCAAACTTTGAACTATCAGATACACAGCATTCAGCAGAGGAAGGAGGATTTACAAATTTCTATATAAAAGACGATATTGTAAACAAATATAAAACTCAGATAATAGTAACTTATACAACAACGGACAATATTAATATTCAGCATGGTAGAAAAATAATAGAAGTAAGCCCAGCAGAAACAGAAATTGAAATCGAAATCAAAATGCAAAATAATATAAATAAAGGAACAGTAGGAATTTTTTCAGAAGTTCCAGACTCAGAATATTATAAGATACAATGTATCTTAATGAACATTTTTTCACACTGTAATAATATAAAATTTTTTAAATGTACTAAGAGAGCTCAGGAAATTTCAAGCGAGGAAGAGTTACACAAACAAATAGCTATTTACCACACCAAAGATTCATTACATAGCGGAATAAATGAAGCTTTTAATTCGTTAAAGAACAAAATATATTTTCCAAAGCTAAGCGACCATATTCAGTTGATAATTTCAAATTGTAAAAAATGTAAGGAAATTAAATATGACAGAAAACCAATCAAACCTAAGTTTCAATTCACAGAAACACCGGATCTCAAAAATCAAATTAACATTTGGACATATTTCATATAAAACACAAATCGTTTGTTACAATCATAGACAAGCTCACAAAATTCGCAGTCGCTTATAATATAACAGATAGAAACTGGAAAACTAAAATGGAAATTATGATTGAACACTTTGCCAAATTCAATAAGCTACATAAAATAATAATGGATAATGAATTTAGATCAGAACAGATAGAACAATACTTAAACCAAGAACAAATAGAAATCCATTATACGAAGCCAAATTCACATACAGAAAATGCAGACATAGAAAGACTACATTCTACTCTCATTGAAATAATAGCAGGAATAGATGATGATTTATCAATTTCATCCAAAATGCAATTAGCAACAAAAGCTTATAATAACCGTTATCACTCTACAATAAAATGTACACCAAATTATGCAAAAAACATAGAAGATGAGGAAAAACTAAAAAACACTATTATCAAACACAAAGAAAAAATTTTAAGCAAACAAAATTGTTAAAAAAGTAACGTTCAAGAACTTTCCAGAGCAATGCACACATGTATTCTAATTGCGTATGTATTTGAACGCATACATCTATCTATCTCTTTTTTGTATTTGAATACTGCGTTTGCCCGACTGAATTACCGGCACGCGCAATTAGTCTCTAATAAACTTCTGAGTTGTACGGACGTGTTACTATTCTTTTATTCTGCCTGCGTTATTCGGGTTGTGCGTCCCCTCCCCCCTCAACAGGTTATGGGCCCAGGGCACGGTTTTGAATAGTAAAGTAATGAAGTGATATATTTAACGATTTATATCAGAGAGCATTAAAGCTACGAATAAGTTACGAACTTTATTCGGGAGAAGAGACTCAAAAGACAACATGAGTAATCTGTACCACATCGAGAAGTTGGATGAAAAGAATTATGATTCTTGGAATATACAAATGCGCAGCGTGTTGGTGCATTCAGACCTGTGGGATGTAACGGCTGGAAATTTGCCCACGGTGGAAGGTGTCGATCTCGGAGGATTGGATCGGAAGGCCCTAGCAAGTATTACGTTGAGCGTAAAACCATCGCAATTGGCATACATAAAAAATTGTTTAACGGCATTTGAGGCGTGGACAAGACTACGAGATGTCCATCAGCCAAAGGGACCGGTGCGGAAGGTATCGCTGTACAATAAGTTGCTAAGCTTACGCATGACAGACGGTCAAGATATGCCCAGTTATATAAATGGTTTCTCTGATGTGTTAGATCAGCTTGCAGGCGCCGGTGTACAAATAAATGAGGAGTTACGAACTATCATTTTGTTATCGAGTTTACCACCAGTGTATGAGAATTTCGTTGTCGCCATCGAGACGCGCGACGATTTGCCCAGTTTTGAAATTCTCTGCATAAAATTAAAGGAGGAAGCAGAACGAAAACGTCTAACTGTAACGAAAGAGAATGGGCAAGAGGCATTTGTTGCTATGCAGAACAGAAACAGAAATCAAAATGCACGCACACAGAGAAATCGTTCGCAAATTACTTGTTACAAATGCGGCAGGCAAGGGCATGTCAAAGCACAGTGCGGCAAAGAGAGAGTCGATAAAAAAGAGAAAGAGTACAAATACACTGAGAAAATGGAGAACAAGCAATGTAGCTTGATAAATGCTTTGGAAGCAGAGAATATGAAAAGAGAGAAGTGGTGCTTGGATTCTGGTGCGACGAGTCATATGTGTTGCGATAAGAGTATGTTTTCAGATTTCTCTGTACATGATGAGAAGATCAGTCTGGCAGATGCGGGGTATTTACGTGCAGAAGGCAAAGGAAAAGTCACTATTCGGACTGGAATATGTAAATTAACAATGAACAACGTGCTTTATGTACCAGGGCTGGCAGGAAACTTTATGTCAGTGGCGCGTGTTATTGAATATAACAGTGTTGTACATTTCGAAAAACATATGGCCAAGATCATACAAAATGGTGAATGTATTTTAGAAGCAAAAAAGATAGGCAACTTGTTTGTTTTTGAAGCTGAATCGGAAAATCTTTTTGCTGCTGTCGGAGAAGATGTATCATTGTGGCACAAACGCTTTGGTCATCTTAATTATAAAAGTCTGACGCAAATCGCAAGTAAGGGCTTGGTACGTGGGCTTAGTGTGACCAACTTCGCGCCCAATACTCCATGTAAGACATGCATGGTGAGTAAAATACATGTTCAGCCATTTCCTAAGATGACAGAAAGTCGGTCCAGTGAACTTTTACAATTGGTTCATAGTGATGTCTGCGGACCTTTTGGAACAAAATCACTAGGTGGTTCACGTTATTTCCTAACATTTATTGATGACAAATCTAGGCGAATTTTTGTGTATTTCCTCAAGGGCAAAGATGAGGTTTTTGGCAAGTTTCTGGAGTTCAAGAGTCTAGTGGAGAGGCAGACAGGGAAGAAGCTAAAATGTATCCGCAGTGACAATGGACGAGAATATGTGAACAATGCATTCGATGACTACCTGAAGAAAAACGGGATATTACGCCAGTTGACCATAGCGTACACTCCACAACAGAACGGCGTTGCGGAACGAGCTAACCGCACTCTGGTGGAAATGTCTAGGTGTTTGTTGGCTCAGTCTGGATTATGTGAGGCATTGTGGGCAGAGGCTATATTTACAGCTGTATATCTGAGGAACCGTTCGCCTACAAGCGCACTGACAAACCAAACGCCAATGGAAGCGTGGACTGGCAAGAAGCCATGTATTAATCATCTTAAAGTTTTTGGTTCTGTTGCAGTTGCGCTATCCAAGGGTCACCAGGAAAGTAAATTCCGACCAAAAGGAAAGGAATATCGCATGGTGGGATATTCAAGAGAAGCAAAAGGATACCGATTATATGATGGAGAAACTCGCAAAGTGGTTGAACGAAGAGATGTTCTCTTTGATGAGAGAGATCCCATAGAGCAAACTAATTGTACGACGGTTATGTTTGATTTGCCTGGACGCTATAGGCAAAATGAGATAGCAGATGCAAATCCAGAAATAAATGAAAGCGAGAGCGACGCATCAGAGGGACAGTCTGCTGAATCAGATGCTGATGAGGAATCGTTTCATAGTGCACCTGAAGAAAAGCTTGCACAAGATGAGAGCGAAATGCGGGTAGGACCTGGCAGACCACGAGTAATCAGAACGGGAAAACCTGGACGGCCGAGAAAACAATATAATATACTTGCTTCGATTGTGGCTGGTGAGGTACCAACTCCATCGACCTACGAGGATGCCATAAGTGGACCATATGCATCGCAGTGGCAAGAGGCAATGGACAAAGAGTTTGGAGCTCTGGTAAAAAATCAAACTTGGGAGCTGATAGACCTAACAAACAAACAACGAACAATAGGCTGCAAATGGGTTTTTAGTCTGAAAAAGAATGCGCAGGGAGACATTGAACGATTTAAGGCGCGATTGGTTGCGAAAGGATGCTCGCAGCAGTTCGGTGTAAACTACACCGATACATATGCACCTGTATGTCGATTAGAAAGCGTAAGGTTTGTTTTGGCGGTGGCAGCAGAGTTGGATCTTTATTTACATCAAATGGACGTATGCACAGCATACCTCAATAGCGATCTGGAGGACACGGTGTATATGAGGCAACCCATGGGGTACACAGACAAAAATCGTCCAAAGGCTGCATTACATTTGAAGAAGGCAATCTACGGTTTGAAACAATCAGGAAGGGCATGGAACTCTAAGCTGGACGCTGTATTACGAGATTTGGGTTTTAAACCATGTAGTAGTGAGCCGTGTCTATACCAAAACCATGGTGAAGAAGACTTAACATTAATTCTTGTTTATGTTGATGATCTCCTTATAGCTTGTCGTTCAAAACAGAAGATGGATGCCATCAAAGCAGCGATATCAAACGCGTTCGATTGCACAGACAAGGGTGCAACTGAGCTATTCCTGGGTATGGAGATTCATCGAGACGGTGAGCTTGGGCCTATTACTTTAGGCCATTCCCAATATATCAACGATATGTTGGTTCGATACGGTATCGAAAACTGCAGACCGGCGGTTACTCCTCTTGACGCAGGGCATCAAGTGGCATGCGACAATAAGCAGTGCAAGAGGGTGGACATAGGGTCGTACCAGACTCAAATAGGCGAACTGATGTGGCTGGCTCTAACCACCAGACCGGATATATTGCATTCAGTTGCAAAGTTGGCTCAGCGAAATCAAGATCCGCATTCAGAGCATGAAGCAGGTGTGAAGCACATCCTGCGGTATTTGGCATCAACGATGGATAAAAAGCTACGCTATAAAAGGACCGGCCAAGCTTTTTCTGGATATGTAGATGCCGATTGGGGTGGTGACAAAACTGACCGGAAGTCCTATACCGGCTATGTTTTCTTTTTGGCCGGAGGCCCAATATCTTGGAAATCTGAGAAACAGCGCAGTGTGGCGCTAAGTAGCACTGAAGCTGAGTATATAGCTTTGTCGACCGCATGCAAAGAAGCTATCGTTTTGCGACGCTTAATCATTGAGCTGGGATGTGGAAATGCCGAGACCCCAACAGTTGTATATGGAGATAACTTGAGTGCCCAACAGTTGGCGAAGAATCCCGTTCATCATTCTAGGACAAAACATATAGATATAAGATATCATTTTGTACGACAAACTGTATCTGAAGGTTTTGTTGAGTTAAAGTATGTTCCGACTGATTTAATGATAGCGGATATTTTAACTAAGAATTTGCCAAAGAAAAAGCATAATGACTTTGTGAATATGTTAAATTTGAGTTAACTTTGTAAACAGTAACGTTCAAGAACTTTCCAGAGCAATGCACACATGTATTCTAATTGCGTATGTATTTGAACGCATACATCTATCTATCTCTTTTTTGTATTTGAATACTGCGTTTGCCCGACTGAATTACCGGCACGCGCAATTAGTCTCTAATAAACTTCTGAGTTGTACGGACGTGTTACTATTCTTTTATTCTGCCTGCGTTATTCGGGTTGTGCGTCCCCTCCCCCCTCAACAAAAATAATACAAGAGAAGATTATGAGGAGGAAAGACAGGAAGGACCAATTAAAAACTATAAACGAGTTAGGCATAAGGATGAACCTTATTTTAGAATTACAACATTAAATAATATTCATCCATGTAATATAAAAAGACCGTCAAAGCAGGAAAAAATTAATTTCCAACCAAATACAGATGGACATCCTTGAAACAAAAATTTTTTTTCTCTTATCCTCAGATTTTCATAATTTTTTACGTTATAATGTGTGTTCAAGGCAGATTACAAATTGAACCAATTCAATCAAATGCAGGATATGCACCTATACAAACTTATTCCACGGAAATAGTTAATGAAACAGTAATTATACTACACATTATTAATATCGACCCTTTAAATAATATAATAAATACAAATTGAGACAAACATTAAAAATTTTAACATCACAGGAAAAAAGGAGCTATTAGCCGAAATAAATCTAATTAGAGCTAAAATAAAATCCATAACCCCAAACAACAGAATAAAAAGAGGAATGTTAAATATTGTAGGAACAACATACAAATGGCTTTTTGGAATTATGGACGATGAAGATAGAACAGATATTTTAGACCACCTTAACAATATTGACCAAAACAACCATAATATTATACAAGACATAAACCAACAAATTGTTATAAATACACATTTTAATAAAACAATACACAACTTAGCAGAAACAATTAAACAAGACAGAACAATAATCAAGGACATACTTACAAGCATGGACAATCAAAATCAAGAAATAGAAATGAAAATACTTCATAATGACCAAATGGGGAAATTAAAAAATATAGAATTCAAAATAAATTATATTCAGGAAAACATAGCATCAGCAAAAAATAATATAATCGTACCAGAAATTTTATCAGAAGAGGAAATAAATAAATTTGACATTGATTTTTATAAATTAAAGCTAATCCGTATGGGCATTTTAAAATATAAGAATAATTGCATCATAATCGCAATTAAAATCCCAAAATCATTTATAACCATAGATGTTAAGTTAATTATTCCTATACCAAATATAGATTATATACAAATAGACCAAGAAAATCAGTTAATTGCAGAAATAAATAATAAAACATTTACATATGAACCCAACAAAATTTTAAAAGAATTAAAATTAAGTAAAAGTTGTACCATTAATTATAATAATTGCAAATTTATATTCAACAATATAACGAGTATCGAAGATTGACGATGATACAATTATAATCAAAAATGCCAAGAATACAAAAATATATCAAAATTGCGATAAAAGAAATATTATACTTATGGGAAGTAACTTAATTCAATTCGGTAACTGTAAAATTCAAATTCTAAATGAAATATTTTTTAACGAAAAAACAGAATTTCACGAAAAATTTTTTTATCCAACAGAACTATTGAATCAAACCTATAAAAACACAATTAACTTTGATCATGTAACAATAGATAATTTTGACAATTTAAAAGAAATCACAGAACTTAAATACGAAAAGAAAATGACAAATGGCATATTTTTAACACTTTTTATTATTATTATTATATGTTTATCCATTTATATACATATATACTGTAAAAAGAAAAATATAAACATTAATGTAAACAGAATTCAGGAGAATTCATACTCTCAGAGGGGAGGAGTTATGCCATTAGCAACACTTCCCATAACAGCCGACCCAAGAGGTCTACACTCCACATTAATGTAAACATAAACAATACCATTCCATTAAACATAGAGTGTCACAAGATAAGTGACAGTTTCCCTAAACATAGAGTGTCACAAGATAAGTGACAGTTTCCCTAAACATAGAGTGTCACAAGAAAAGTGACCAGAAGAAAACATTATAAACACTTAGATGTAAGCCAAACCAGAATATGATTTGATTCAATAAAGCAGTCTTGATTTAACACTCAACCAGAACAGACTCAATCTTAATTCGTGTGGCTCGGAAACGGAGCCCTTTTAATGGGGATAGATGCGGAACAATATACGAACGCACGAGTGCGGATCTTGCACGTAGACGAAGCGAAATAATTACAAAACAAGTTTGTATGGATTCGTAAGTAACGATGGGAGTACGTATAAACAAACAACGGAGGAAATATATAAATAAAGATGTATAGGATAAAAAGAAAATACGTTACGTAAATTTCCCAATTTAATGTCTACCTGCCTGCGGCCGCTCTCAATGTCCCTTTTACCTACTGAGCGGCTCCCCGACGTTTCGTACGCAGGCAAAAGAAAGAGATGGATGATGTGTGGGAAATTTTGCTTTATGAAACAGGTATCATTTGACGCGAAATTCAATTCACTTTCATGCTTAGAATAAGAAAATATTACTTTAGTTTAAATTGGTATCGTAAAACGGCGTCAAACCAAGAGACCTCAAGAATTACATACAAAAACCCGAAATTTAGATTGGCCCCAAATCAAATACTGGGGCTAAAATGAACATTTTTGGTATGCAGTTTATCTTAGATTAGATTATCCTAGATCTACAACTTCTTCAAAGAATACACATGTCTAACTATAATATTAAAGATTTTGGAAAGAACGGGCTAAACTAATGGCCAGCATTTGGGGGCCGATTTTCGTTCAAACGCACCTGTAAAAAAAACCTCGAAAGCTGACATGACAATAATTACGGGTCATTATCTAATACAATAAAGTTACACAATAACCAACAAATTACTGAAAAAATGTCTTCATTAACTTTCTTAGGAGCCGAGAAAATCAAATTTAAAATCAAACAAAAAAAGGGGCTAACCCGCTGACCACCACTGTATAAATGTGGGCACGATAGTGCTGGAAAAAATATATATGTATTTATTTATAAATATGGGCGGATATATAATTAGGCGAAAAAAAGGAATCGGAAATAATGTGATTTGTATTTGGCGCGCTTGAGCCGCCTATCGATATCACGACTCGACTCACGTGTCACCACTACTCCGAAAACAGCTGTCGGCCGCTGTTTATATATTTGGTTTTTGGTTTTGTTGTTTAATTAGGTTAATAATTTTTTTTTTGTGGTTGTGCGAAAAAAAAACAAGAACAAAACGAACGCTTCTTACACACCGCGAGTGTTGTGCGCGAAGGCAAACAAAACACACGATCAATGCATATGGACAAATGCTTTGATCTATGTACATATGTACGTACATGCGTAAGTACACAGGTGAGTATATAGATATGTATGCACACGCGTTGTTCACAACAAAAACGTAAGTAATTGTCATTTAATTGGATGTGGGGTTGTGTTAAATCAATGCGCGACACCAAACTGGATTATGTGTTGTGGATATGTACATACGTGCAATGTATGATTATGTAAGTATGTATGTACATATGTAAGCAAGTGCACCGGTTTTCAAAGACGCGCGTGAGGAAATTAATTTCGCAACCAATTCGAACGCGCAAGAAATCGCGGTGCATACGTTAAGTGCTATTAAAAAAAAATATATTTGTTTTACCTTTTTTGCGCGTGCGGAAATTAGTTTGGCATTAAAATAATTATTCCAACACATAAGAAAACGCGGAGAACACTTTGATTATTATTTTTTCCTATTTTTTTTATAACACTTTAATATTTTTTTGGTTTTTTAAACTTTTACGCGGACTTTTTTTTTTTTTTAACGTTTAATATATATTTGTTGAATCTACTCTTAAATTAGAGCCTAACAACAAGTTTGAGATATTTTTCTTAGACTAGTACTTAAGATAAATCCTGGGGATATTGCAGGCGGCCCTAATCACTTGTTATTGGGTTGGTCTGTCATTTCTTTTAAGACGAGTTCTATTATTAGTTCGCGTAAGGGAATTGGCAAGAACATTTGGGTGTGCATCCAGTTTCGCAGAATACTTTAGTTGTTGAGTACCTATTTCAGATTTTACGCTAGGTATATTTAGATCATTTTGAATGTTGTCGTTTCGTATATACCACGGGGCCCCCGTGATTGATCTTAAAATCTTCGACTGCGCCCTTTGTATAATATCGACATTGCTGGTACTTGCATTTCCCCATAGTACGGCTCCGTAAGTCCAGATGGGTTTCAGTACGGAGTTGTATAGGAGGACTTTATACTCCAGACGTAGAGGGGACCGAGCATTGATGATCCAATGTAGGCTACTCGCTTTCAGTTTAAGCTGTGACTTTTTTGCTTCGATGTGCTTGCGCCAAGTTAGTCTTCTGTCTAGGTGGATGCCAAGGTAAGTGACATCCAAGGCTTGAGGAACTGGTACGTTGTTTAGCATTAGAGCTGGACAGTTTCTTCTGTTAAGCGTAAATGTAACATGTTTGGATTTCTGCTCGTTGACCCGGATACGCCAGGTTGCTAGCCATTCCTCTACCACCTTAAGGTGTTCCTCTAGTTTTGCAGAGGCTTATATTGGGCATTTGGATCTGCTAAGGATTGCCGTGTCATCGGCAAAAGTGGACGTTGTAAGTCCTAAACTCGTTTGTAAGTCTGCAGTGTACAGCAGGTAGAGCAATGGGCCGAGTACACTGCCTTGCGGTACACCAGCTTTGATTTCCAAATCAGCGGAGACGGAGCCATTACATCTTACAGCGAATTTCCTATTGTAAAGGTAAGATTCCATGAGTTTGTGTGTGTACTGCGGCAGTTTTTGCCGGATTTTGAACATCAGACCCTCCAGCCAAACTCTATCGAAAGCCTGGGCAACGTCGAGAAAGACAGCCGCACAGTATTCTTTTAGTTCGAATGCTGTTCGTATTTCGGATGTTATAGACTTGTTCAATTGTACCATGTTTTTCGCGGAAGCCGAACTGTTGAAATGAGAAATGAGTTTAGTCGGATCTGCAGGATCTTTTCAAAAAGCTTCGAAAGACATGGCAGCAAACTAATTGGCCTATAGGATGATGGCTGGGTTTTGGCCTTTCCCACTTTAGGAATCATGATGATAGTGGACTTTTTCCATGTTCTTGGGAAGTAGCCAATTTTTATTATAGCGTTGAACAGTTTGCAGATATATTGTATTGCAATGATAGGGAGTTCTAGGATCATTTTCGGTGTGATTAGGTCATGGCCAGGGGCTTTTTTCGGCTTTATGTGGTTTTTAATAACTGCAGTGATCTCGTCCGATTGGAGTTCCGAGTACTCACTATCCGTTAATGTGTTCGAAAGGGGAAGTACAGATGAGTTTGATGTTGGATGTGGCTGGAAAACCATTTTAAGATGTGTGGCAAATAAAGCTTGCCTTAGGCGAAGTTTTGCTGCTGGTGATCGAGTAATCTGCCATTCTCTTCTTAGACGTCGTTTTTCCGTTACTAATTGTTCTATCCGCCGGTTCGTAGGCCTGTCAACAGGTTTGGTGTAAGAAGAAGCATGTGGAGTAGATACTCTTGCTGCAGCTCCCATCATCGACTCAAGTGCAGAGACGCACATATCAATGTCCTCTGCAGCATCCAGTTTCAGCGAACAGTCAATGTGGGCACTCATGTACATTTTAAATTTAAGCCAATTTGTTTTGTTGTTTGTAAGCCTATATGGGCGATCAAGTACTTGAGGTCTTGTTAATAATGTGAATAGCACTGGAGAGTGATCGGAAGTTAAATCTAGCAGTGTTTCCGCAGTGATCCGATTACGTGAAATCCTCTTGGTTACTGCGAAATCAATCAAGTCAGCACTTTCTGTGGATCTGTGGGCCAATAAGTAGGCCTACCCGGTGAGACGCAATCCATCTTATTGAGAGGGTTGACTATTGTGTTGTAAAACTGCTTGCCTTTAGGATTTACCAGGCGAGATCCCCAGTGCGTATGTTTGGCGTTATAGTCCCCTGCTGTAATGAAGCGATCTCCGAGTGTGTTAAAGAAATCGGTAAATTCCTTTTCAGAGATTGAGAAGCGTGGTGGGCAGTACAGGGCGACCAATGTAGTGTTGCCACAGCTGGTTTGGACGGTTATAGCAGTTGCTTGTAGGTGCTGTGTTTCAAATCTGTTGAGGAACGAGTGTTTTATACGGTTTTTGATTAGGATACCGGTCCCGCCATGAGCTTTTCCGTCTGGATGGTTTGTTGCCTAGAAGGTATATTTTGGTATTTAAAAATTATTTTTTGATGTTAAATGTGTTTCCGAAATCAGCAAAACGTCGATTTCACTTGAGTCTAGGAATAGTTGCAGTTCATTTTTGTGCTTGGAGATGCCGTTAGCATTCCAAAGACATAGACGTAGGGAAGCCATTATTTATTCTCGATAAGCTGCTGGATAAGCAGGTTTTGATTCCGCATCAGTTCGTGCATACAGTTTTGCATGAACGTCATAAAAGTGGTCATGTTTTGATTGAGTGAGATCAATAGGGCCTCTAGACCACTTGGAGTTTGCTGGCCAAGCTCTGGTGCGCTAGGTTGCGGATTCTGTAGATGGCGGAGTGACGGGGTCTCTTTCGCGGGCTCCGTCTGTCCAGTTCGGAGCACACTAGCGAAGGATACACTAGGACTGGTTGTAGCAGTCCTGTTGGATGATCTAACAGCCTTGGCGAAGAAAACCTCCGGTGTAGTTTTGGAGGCGTTGAAAATGATTTTTGGTCCAGCTGGGGGTTTGCGCCCGTTTAGGTGTGATTTAAGATCCTTAAAGACAGGACATCCTCTGTAGTTGGCCGTGTGGTTCCCTCCACAGTTGCTGCATAGTCTTAGTGCGACGTTGTTTCTGTCCTTGGTGCAAATTCCATCTTCATGATGTTCGCCGCAGCCAACACACACTGGTATGGTTGTATTCCTGGCAGTTTTTACACTGCGGTGGTTGGCGTCTCTTATGGGGCTCCTCTACGGTGATTCTTCTGTGCAATAGAAGCTGTAGGTTGTAGATCGGGTGCACTTCATTTGGCTTTACGCGGACTTGGCAAACAGCTGTGGAAACTACATGTACATGTGAATGCATATGTAAAAAAAGTGGAATTGGACAAGTGCGAGGAAAAAACATAAATAAAAATGGATAATCGTGGAATGTAAAACGAGAACGTTGGACAAACACGCTAAGGATTAGGAACTACCATGTAACCTTGGAACAGGTCAGCTATGTACATACAATATGTAAAAGTGTGTAGGTCGCTATGGAGAAGCGGGAAAACCTCACACTTTTATTAGTATGTAGGGGCAAATGAAATGAATAATGAAATTTTTGTACTTATCAGGAATTCCGCCGATGCAAGCTGGAGGAGCGGAAGGATATCCGGCTCGAAGAACCAATGTTTGTGGAGGGGCGGAAGGACCCGAATAAGCCTCAAGTGGTTGGCGGGTGCCAATGTCTTCAGGGTCTGGTACGTGAGTAGAATGATTAAAACGCGCGAAAAACTTCGTTTTAATTCTATTTTTGATTTATTTCTTGGTATATCCCGACACACACGAGAATGTTACGGGTTGAACAGATTTACAATTCGAGCAAAATATAAAGGAGATGAACGGGTGTTCGGGTGAAAATCTCGGTTCAGAAAAAATGGCGATGCCCATTGGAAAAATCAAGTCACTCCTCCTGGTGTGACCGTAGATGCCGAGGATTAAAAAACCCTCCTCACTCCTCACTGCTCTTCGCCGCTCACTGCTGTTCACCCGGTGGCGTGAACAAATGTGTATACACTTACAGTTTCTTCTGAATATCTGCAGGGATCTATTGGTTTTCCTAATTACTTTGAGTAAGTAGTACATTACCATTTCCGTTGTTAGAACTACCTCGGTTGAAATTACCTCGGTTCGAGCTGTTTCGGTTGGAATTATTTCTTCCTCGGTTGTTGTACCGTGAGTTACCACGATATCCACTGGTATTATTATTATTCCTATAACCGTTATTTTGGTAATTACCTCTACCTCGGTAATTATTTTGTCCATTTCTATTGTATTGACGGTAGTGCATGACAGGGTTCGCCTGTCCTGTTTCTGCTGTACTACTGTCTACGAACTTTGTTGTTAGTTCGTTCATGTCACGGAAAATACCTGCTTTTAGTACGTTACGTACTTGATTGTCTATGCAGTTCTTTGTTACTGCCTCTGTAGCGACTAAAAGTGTATATTTTTTGGCTAGTTCGACAGTTGTGCCATCGTGTATAAAGGCACCTTCCAGAGATTCAGTAAGCTTTTCAATTTCTTGAGCATACTTGCTGTTTTGTTTCTCTGGGGTAGGTTTTTAATTTTTGCTGTTATTGACGCCACCGATTCCGTTTTTACGTTTGATGCTATACTGTTGATAATCTCTTGTATTGTTGGTTCAGAGGTTATCAAATTTCTTGTGTGACCTTTTAGTTTTGTTTTTATCAGGCACACTGCTGTTTCCTCATGGTCGCCTTTTAGTGAATTTATCAAATTCAATGCGTCCATGAAGCTCTGAAGATTTTCTCTTCTGCCAACAAACTGTGGAATAAGGTTTGAGGCCATCTTTAAAAAATCAGTTACTGTTTGAGTCATTTTTGCGTTTCCTGGCGAAATGGCTGATTTATTAAGAGTTATTTTTGTGTTATTTAAACTCACTGATGGTTCTTCTTTATCCATCTCTTCTTCAGCTGTTAACTTGGTTTTATCTTTCAGTGATATTGAACTTTCCAAATCAATTGTTTGTTTATATTCAATATTATATCTTTTCAATACTGATTTTGCTTTTTGTTTGCATTCATAATAGAATGCATTTGCGGCTGTTTTTCTAGGCTCTCTATTATTATTTTCGAGTGTTTTTCTGTTGTACTTAGGGATGTTTCCCTATTCTGCGAGAGGCATTTACAAGATTTATTTAATTCTTGTGCATGTATTCTAGCTTCTCTTATTATATCATCCCAAGTAATCATATTTTGTTTAAAAAAAAATTACACTCTCTTCTTTTTTTCTTTTTTTTTTTTTTAGTTCCCTGAGAGATCGATTGTCTCTATGGGTTCTTCAAATTGTTTATGTACCCAGGTGGGTAAAATTCTATTTTTTCGCTTTAGGCGGTTATATGCTTCTACTATGGATCTTTCTATCAAGTGGGCTATCCCTGATTTAAATTTTCTATTATTCACAATCCAGTATTAAATTTCCTTATATTTTGGAATGGTTTCGCCTCTGTTAAAGAGGAAGTCTAAGAATGGAACGTATTTGTTCAAATATTTAAGATCTACTCGACCCATTTTTACACTGTATTTAGGCCGTCTGCTCTACTCTGATATTTTTTCTTGATTATTTTATTATGCATTGCATATAATTTCAACGCCAGATTTACGGCTACTAATATTAAAATGGCTAACAACAACATCCCTATATATTCTAAATTTTCCCTGTGATCTACTATTTTAACGCTATTAACGACATTAGCCGTTGGGTGGTCTATTTTGGATTCTTGAGAACCCATCTTTCTAGCAAAAAAAAAAATTTGTTTTTCTTGGTCGCTTAGACCTGTTTTCGATTAATAAGAAAAATGTTTGAAAAAAATCTTTATGGATTCATTTGTTTTTCTTTTATTATACCCTTGCAAAAATGGTATATTAATTTTGGTCAGAAGTGTGCAACGCATAGAAGGAAGCATCTCCGACCATATAAAGTATATATATTCTTGATCAGCACGACAAGACGAGTTAAAATAGCCATGTCCGTCCGTCCGTCCGTCCGTCCGTCCGTCTGGATCAACGCAAACTCCTCCTAGACCGTAAGAGCTTCAGAGCTGAAATTTTGCATGCTTGTATATACTGCAGGCGTTGTATATCTCGGGTTCAGCCGGATCGGATTACTATATCATATAGCTCCCATACAAATGACAAAGTCACGAACAGTGACTTTTCTTAATAACTTCGTTATTTTCTGAGCTATTGTCGTGAAATTTAATATTAATTACACATATAAACGACTGTGCCAAATTTGATCAAGATCGGGTGACTATATCATATAGCTCCCATAGGAACGATCTTTCGACAACAGTGACTTTTGTCAATAACTTCGTTACTTTTGACGCGATTGCTTTCAAATTAAACATTTGTTAGTTTAATATATCTGTAAATGACTGTGCCGAATTTGATAAAGATCGGGTAACTCCCATAGGAACGATCGGTGGAAAACAGTGACTTTGATCAATATATTAGTTTTTTCCTATGCTAAGATTGTGGGCCGTTCTTTCGGAAACAGAAGCCTTTTTAGCTTAAACGTTTTTCCACTTTTGATGGCTATAGGTAAGAAAAGAGTTACCAAAAATGTTGCAAGGGTATACAAACTTTGACGGGTCTTCTTTTTTCTTGTCTTGGCGAGCCCGGTACTCAGCTATCGTGAGTGGGCGTGGTCCCTCGTTTGGACACACCTCTAATACCTCTTCGAGGAGGGGTGCGTCCCTTTGTACGGTAGGTAAAGCCGTCAGGAAATCCAAGGCATCAGCACTGTCCTTTTTTTTTTTTTTGATTGTTAATTTATATTTTTGTGTGTATGTGTGTGTGTGTTCTTCACTCTTTTTTTTTTGTTATTTTGTTTTTATTTAAAAAAAAAATTTTTTTTTTGTTTTATTCCATCAAGTAGAAATGGAAAGTACCTACTGCATTTGTGTAGCAGCATATGTATATTGGGTACACTCAACAAGAAGCACAATTGCATTCTTGTGTCCCCTTTTACTGGGAATTTATCCTTGCTTTGTTCCGGATATATGGTTCTTATTTGCACTAGAGTTAACGAGCTTTGAGGGGAGTGGCTGTATTGGCTTCCAAAAACCTCAATTATATTTTCTCTTAAGCCCGGGTTTCGTCTGGTAACTCTTTGAAAGTAGTTATCCATCGTTACCGTTTCTCATTTTCGTGCTTAAAAAAATTTTTTTTTTGTTTGTAACACACACACATACATACACAAAATTTTGTTGGTATTCGATGTCCTGTCACGGTCGCCATGTAATGACCGGGTTCCACTTAGATTGAATTATTTAAAGAACGAACACGTCAGTGTTGGTTGGTGGTAATATTCACATTGATTTTTATTCCAATAATATTCTTTAGCTTAACCTATTGCTACATATATATTCTTATGCTGCGACTTAGGCGACAGCTACAAAAGAGAGTGAGAGTGTCAGTACATACATACATATTAATTGGGGCGTTTGCATCGAAGTTCTTGGTCAGCGTTCACACGCTGGCTTGGCCCTAGCTCATGTTACGCCTGTGCATTGCTGCTCATGTGTACATTTATGTATGCACATACATATATGAACATGCTTAGCTGTATATTTAGGTGAGTATGTTTATGTGAATATATTAATGTAAACACATAAACATATTCAAGTGCACACTTATGTTTTATTGCGTATATATCTTTATGCTTATATTTGCAACAAAGTGTTACAAGTTGAGCTCTTTGTGTTCAATGATTTTTGGTATGGATATACTACACCACTAACTCCTGATGACTTTTCTCGAAGTTCTCCCACATGTATTCCAGGAGCTCAAGTTTCTCCTCGAAATAAGATGGCTTCGTTTTCCTGGCGATAGAATCCTTTTTGGTATTCCTAGTGAAGGCCTGAATTGTCTCTCCTCGTTCTGCCTTCTGATCATAAAACTCGTCCATGTTCTTTTATATTTTTATGTAGTTGCTTATTGGTAAAACAGGGAACGCTCCGACTCGTTCCTAAAATTGGTCAAGTGTAGCACAAATAAGAATAAGAAATAAATCGAAGTCGCCTTTTGATTAGTGTTTTAAGAATAGTTTATTTTTATTTCCAATATACCTATTCTTTTACACTGATTAACGCCACGAGAGTGAAACCAATCTTTTGAGTTTCTTTTCTTTGTTATATATTTTCAAAAATTGCTGACCAATGCCAAACTATATACTCGTGCGTACTACCTGGGTTACTGACCGAGTTAACTAGGTCAGATATTGCTGACGCCAGGGAATGCAACAGAGTTTATGAGTTGATCAAACTTTATTGTATATAAAAATAACTTTTTATGATTTGGTCACCCCGTTGACACAAATCTTTGTTAAATGTTTTTGACAAAGTGATCGCCTAGTTGATCAACTTTTATTCATTGGGTATGCACTGCTACCCCGTTGCGGAAAACCAACTCCTAGTTTTCCAATAAATTGTTTTTATTCGCCAAGGTGGCTACGCAATGATTGTCAAGTTAATCAATTGCGATGTTTTTAGTCGGGACCCCAGATTGATGTGAAATGTTTATCAATTTGTGCCCTCGCTTAGGATTGTTCTGTGTCCAAAGCATGCAAAGAAAGTAGTCGCCTAGTTGACCAGTTTCCTTGTTTTTGAGAGATTGGTCGCCTGAGTTGACCAAATATTCTCGCTTGATGACGGTTTCACCAAGTCTGTTACTCTTTCAACTTGGAGCCGCCAATGTCGGGGTCACCAAAAAGTTCAATGAAAGACGTTAGTATTTCTTGAATTTATTTATTTATATATAAATAGGCACTAGCACATAAACCAGTGACTAAAAGTTGTCGCAACCAACACATAAATTGGGTGGACTTTGGAGTGAGATTACAAAGGTAGAGATGGGGGCCAAAGACACAGCGATGCACACCCGATGTAGCTACAATTGGTATCTGATCTTACTAAGAATAATGTATTTCTTTTATAGTAATAATAGCGAGCTCACCAGTGCATAGTTCGACATAGTGTTAGGTCAGCAAAATACGTCTTTATTGATAATAGCTAACCATAGCAGCTTAATTAACTAGGTCTTTATTGTTTACTGCTGATCATATCAGATCTACTTATGACTGATGACCCATCGATCTCTATTATCGAGTTACATACTTAATTAACATACATTTCCATTTGTTCTATATTATAATTGTCTTAATGTTATCTTATTTTACAAATTCTAAACACCAACACTACTCGCGACAGGTATCGTTATCAGACCCGAGGATAGGGCGGGATCTACTGCAATAAGAACTCCACCACCTCTACGATCAGTGCGATCACGTCTAAAAATATTGAAATTAGAGGGTAAAACTGTAGCGCCAAGTTTTAACCAAGTCTGATTATAGACAATTGTCTAATTTTGACCTAATTAGGTCAAAATCAAAAAACAGACAATCTACAAAGAGTTTTGTATTAAGGCCTCTGACATTCTGATAGCCGTCAGAGAAGGAAGTTTTTATTTTTTTGATAGAATAGAAGAAGGAATAGATAAGGAAGGAGTGGGAATAGATGAAGAAGAAAGAGGAATTAGATGGTGAAGCAATCCTTGTTTGGCAGATACTATCAAAGAACTCAATTGGAACACTGATTTTAAAAGATGAAATTTCTCTGGAATCTGAAAATTTAAACTTTTCTATCGATATATTGAAGACATTTAGCTTAGCCCGAATGTGGGCCATGACATCATCCGATGTAGCATCATCTCGAAACAAAAATGTGTTTCTTAGGTGGCACTCCCACCAATAGTTTCGGCATTCCAGGTATTGCAACAGCTACCGCATTAATTTATTTATTTATTTATTTATTCATTTACGTCAACTAACACAGCAGTCGACGAAAAAGCTTAAGCTAAAGACAGATAGTAATTAATTGAAAAAGATAGCTTAGCTATATACACAACTAAACATCCCCGACCCGGCGGAGGTGTTTTATTTGCATAAGATGCCAGCTAAGCCCCGGTTCACAGCCAATGTGGTCAGGGATGAGTTGCAGCCAATCCAAGTCCAGAATATTATTATTGGTTTCGCTGTAGATGATTAAAAAGTATAGCGCGAAGAGAAGTGACAGAAAGATGAGGAGAAATTAGGTGAGAAAGGTTGTTAAAAGATTGGCAAGGAAAACGAAAAGGTTCGTGAAGAGAGTAGTTAGTCAGACATCTACTAAGGTGAATAGGAAAAAAGTTTCTGGTCCGACGTGAGGGAACACAAAAATATAGTGTATCTAGTAAATTAGTAGAAATGACTTCGCCGTTGACTAGTTTATGGAGAAAGAGAATGCCAAAAACGAGCCTACGGTGGTAAAGTGAAGGAAGATTAATAATAAGAAGTCTGCTAGAATAAAAAGGTAGGCGAAGACTCGGGTCCCAATTAAGACCGCGTAACGCAAACTTAAGGAATTGCTTCTGTACCGATTCAATACTACGCTGGTGAACATCATATTGCGGATTCCACACTGGCGAGCAATATTCTAGAGTAGGGCGAACTAACGAAGTGTATAAAACCTTTGTTACATATGGATCGTCAAATTCTTTGGCCCAACGTTTAATGAAGCCAAGAAGGCTGCATGCTCTATTGACAATTGAAGAAAAATGAACATGAAATGAAAGTTTTGGGTCAAATATAACGCCTAAGTCTTTGAACGATGGTACACAATCTAACAGAACAGACTTAATAGAGTAATGAGCTAGGAACGGAGACAAACGATTGAAAGTCATAAAAAAACACTTAGAGGCATTAAAGTGTAATTTGTTAAGGCAAATCATTTATAAACAGTGTAAATAACAGTAACAATGCCACGGTAGTTAGAAACATCCGATTTGCTACCCTTTTTAAAATGCGGAATAATAAAAGACTCCTTCCAAATATCGGGAAAGCTACAAGTCTCACTCGATATAAAGATTAACCGAGATAAAGGCTTAGAGAGAGCTAGAGATAATACAGTCTTCAGTAATACTAGGAAAAAACATACAATTTAAATGTGGGATTGAAAAGGGATAGGGTGTGGGATCCGAAACAGTAGTAGAATAAGTCGACTGAAATAATTTAACAAACAGATCTGCAATATCTGAATCATTATTAGCAGTCTGGTCACTAAGTCTGAAGGTGGAAGGTAGTACATTAGAGCGTCTTTTAGAATTAACAAAGTTGTAAAATCTTTTGGGGTTCTTATAAAATTCAACCTTACAGCGAACGATATAATTATTGTAGCATTGAGTGTTGAAAAGACAAAATTGAGATTTGGCTATACAGTAATTTGCATAGTCAAGTCGCGAACCAGTTTTTTTAAATCTTTTAAAATATCTCGATTTAATGTTACGGAGATTAGAGATCCTACGTGTGATCCAGACTGGCGCGCTGGAGACGGTAGAAACATTCACATAAGGAATGCATTTATCAATTAGAGAATTAAGAGCAGAGTAGAAAAACTTCACTGCACAATCTATATCGCAGCACTCAAATAGAAATGACCAATCAAACCAGAAAATAAGGCTATTAAGAAGCTTGAAATTTGTTTTACGAAAAGATCTACGACGAGAATTTGCGATGTTATTAAATGAATTAATAACGGAATTGTAAGAAATAGTAAGTTCAATGGTAGGGTGATAGGGATCTTCAGGTTTCACTAGGGGCTGTGTTCGGGATACAGTACTAACAGTGGGATCAGAGACAAAAACAAGATCAAGGATTCTTTTAGAAGAGTTAAGGAAAGAATTCAACTGATATAGCGGACATTCAAGTAGGCTATCAAGAAAAACATGTTGAGATGAAGGAATTAAGAAAGATAGATTATCATCAATGTTGGTGTTTAGATTATATAAAATAAGCTAACATTAAGTCAATTATAATATAGAACGAATGGAAATGTATGTCAATATTAAGTATGTAACCCGATTATAGATATCGATGGCTCATCAGTCATAAGTAGATCTGATATGGTCAGCAGTAAACAATAAAGACCTAGTTAATTAATAAAAACGTACTTTGCTGACCTAACACTATGCACTGGTGAGCTCGCTATTTTGTACTATAAAAGAAATGCATTATTCTTAGTAAGATCAGATACCAATTGTAGCTACATCGGGTGTGCATCGCTGTGTCTTTGGCCCCCATCTCTACCTTTGTAATCTCACTCCGAGGTCCACCCAATTTATGTGTTGGTTGCGACAACCTTTAGTCACTGGTTTATGTGCTAGTGCCTAGATATATATATAAATAAATAAACATTTAATAACTTCAAGAAACACTTTCATTGAACATTTTGGTGACCCCGACATTGGCGGCTCCAAGTTAAAAGAATAACAGACTTGGTGAAACCGTCATCAAGCGAGAACATTTGGTCAACTCAGGCGACCAATCTCTCAACAAAAAGGAAACTGGTCAACTAGGCGACTACTTTCTTTGCACGCTTTGGACACGACAATCCTAAGCGAAGGCACAAATTGATGAACATCTCACATCAATCTGGGGTCCCGACTAAAAACATCGCAATTGATTAACTTGACAATCATTGCGTAGCCACCTTGGCAAATAAAAAAGATTTATTGGAAAACTAGGAGTTGGTTTTCCGCAACGGGGTAGCAGTGCATACCCATTGAATAAAAGTTGATCAACTAGGCGATCACTTTATAAAAAACATTTAACAACGATTTGTGTCAACGAGGCGACCAAATCATAAAAAGTTATTTTTATATAAAAAATAAAGTTTGATCAACTCAACTCTGTTGCATTCCCTGGCGTCAGCAATATCTGACCTAGTTAACTCGGTCAGTAACCCAGGTAGTACGCACGAGTATAGATTTTGGCATTGATCAGCAATTTTTTAAACAAAGAAAAGAAACTCAAAAATTGGTTTGACTGTCGTGGCAGTTATCAGTGTAAAAGAATAGGTATATTGGAAATAAAAGTAAAACTATTGTTAAAACACTAATCAAAAGGCAACTTCGATTTATTTCTTATTCTTATTTGTGCTACACTTGACCAATTTTAGGAACGAGTCGGAGCGTTCCCTGTCTTTGACAAAATAAATAAACTCCCATCGGGTCAAGTACTAGTACAGATAAGCAATTACATAAGAATATAAAAGAACATGGAGGAGTTTCTCCAGTTTTATTCTGGAGAAGCAGAGAGATTGATACGGCACCTGGAATTAACAGAAGCCAATTACAACACTGCTTGGTCAGTGTTGCAGGAACGTTTCAATAACAAACGAGTTCTAGTAACAGCCATACTGGCAAAGCTGTTTGATCACCCAAATGTGGGAAATGACGCAGCTTCTATAAAGAATTTGCATGATAACATTTTTGAATCATTGCAAGCCTTAAAAAATGTAGGCGTCAATTTGGAATCGTCAGATGCTGTCATAATGTTTCATATGACAAGAAAATTGGATAGATTCAACCACGCACTATTGGGAAACCAAGAAACGAAAATCGCAGCATTGAAAAACCAAGTCCAAGGAAGACATGCGCAACAGCATCTGGGACAAACAGTACCCTGTGTGCTTTCTGCGAAAGAGCAAAGCACAAACTCTTCCAATGTGAAAAGTTCAAAATCAAATCCGCAGCAGAGCGGCTTAATTGGGTGCAGAGACACAAATTGTGTGTCAATTGCTTCAAGCCGGACCATATGGCAAAAAATTGCTCTTGGAGGGGATGCTTTAAATGCGATAAAAAAACATAACACAATGTTGCATTTAGAAACAGGCAACCAAATTGCTACATCTGCTTCTGCAGCTTCTGCGTATGGAATTGGCAGAAAATACACCCTGTTGGCAACGGCCAAGGTAGTGGTAAAAGGGATCAATGAAAGGAAAGGAGAATTTCGAGCACTCCTGGATAGCGGCTCTCAAGTAAATCTCGTCTCAGAGAGACTGGTAAAGAAGTTATCGTTAAAAATTAGCGAGACTCATGTGCATATAAATGGAGTGGGTGGTCAACCACAGATAAGCAAGGCGCGAGTAAGCTTGGTTGTAAGGTCAAGATACAACAAGTTCGCAATGCTAGTTGAGGCATTTGTATTGCCACACATAATAGGTGACCAACCCACAGAACAAATAACGCAGAAAGTCACATTACCAGACAACATTCAATTAGCGGACCCAACATTTGATAAACCCGGAAAAATTAATATGCTGTTGGGAGCTGATGATCACTATGCTATACTGCTACCAGAAAGGAGACGGGGCAATCGAAACCGTCCAACATTACAAAACTCAGAGTTTGGATGGATTGTTGCTGGCAGAATTAATATGTCAACGTCAGCTTCAATCACATGTATGGTAGGCATGACGAATCCAGAGGAATCACTGGAAAGATTCTGGCAGCTAGACACACTAGAGCCAATAAAAAGGTACAGGAGTCCGGAGGAAGAGTATTGTGAAAAATTCTTCCTCGATAACCTACACACGGCGGCGGACAATCGACTAATTGTAAAGCTTCCATTTGCTGAAGAGGCGTCATCTCTTGGAGAATCTCGGGAAGTAGCCATAAGAAGATTCATGTCGTTAGAGAGGCGAATGAACCCTGACATAAAAAAGGAGTATGTAAAATTTATGTCAGAATATGAACAGCTTGGACATATGAAGCAAGTAATGGTAGAACAAATTCCCAAGAACCATTACTTTATACCGCATCATTGTGTACTAAAACCAGAAAGTACCACCACCAAGCTTAGAGTGGTATTTGATGCATCATGCAAAACGTCATCAGGAAAATCACTGAACGACATTTTATATCCTGGACCAGTTGTACAGAGTCAACTCTTCTCAATTCTTCTGCGGTTCAGGACCCACAAATATGTGTTTACGGCAGATATTGAAAAAATGTATCGTCAAGTTTGGATAAACCCTGCCGATCAATTCAATCAGATGATTGTGTGGAGAGAGGATCCAAGTCAAGAACTAAAGTTTTATCGTTTAAAAACGGTGACTTATGGAACCACGTCAGCCCCATATTTAGCGACGAAGTGTCTGGAATATTTGGCACTGAAAAACATTGAAAAATTGTCGTCTGGAGCATCAGCATTAAAAAATGACTTTTATGTTGATGATTGTCTCACAGAAGCAGACAGTTTACCAGAAGCCCTGCAAATAAGACAAGAGCTTCTAGAAATCTTGAAACCTAAGGGTTTCAACTTACGAAAATGGTGTTCAAATAGCAGTCAACTTCTAAAGGAAATTCCAAAGGAAGATACGATTGCCGACATCAATCTCGGTGACACACTGGAACAAACAAGTGTCAAAACATTGGGAATCATATGGGCACCCAAAGAAGACCAATTATGTGGAAAGGCTCAAAGACATACAAAAGGAATAACCAGACGAGTGGTGCTATCCGAAGTCGGTCAAATCTTTGATCCTCTAGGACTGTTCGCACCGGTAGTGGTAAGAGCGAAAATGTTTCTTCAACATGTTGCTACCGAACGAATTGAGATGGATGGTGACCTACCGCCGTATTTGGAGAAGCAATGGGAAGCTTATCGAGAGGATGTACAGGCACTAAACCACATGAAAATTCCAAGGCATATTTTTGATGGCAAGGTCCCCACTACAAAGGAATTGCATACATTTGTTGATGCATCAGAAAAGGCGTATGGTGCGGCAGTTTATGTCCGATCAACCTATAAAAATGGCCAAATTTCGGTCAGATTGTTGTGCGCCAAGTCGAGAGTGGCTCCCCTGGAAAAACAGACACTGCCCCGGCTGGAACAATGCAGCTGTACTTGGAGCTGAACTCACGGATAGAGTTCGACAGGATCTCCAATTCGGATCAGAAAGTGTGGAATCATTCCTGTGGTCAGATTCAACAGTAGTACTCTCGTGGATTAATTCACGGGCATCACATTTCCACACGTTTGTGGCTAATCGGTTGACAAAAATACACGCAGTATCACATCCAAGGCAATGGCGGCATGTGTCATCAGCGCTCAACGCAGCTGATGTTCTGTCTCGAGGCATATCAGCAGCTCAGCTTAGCACACATACATTATGGTTGTATGGACCACTATTTCTGCATGGACCACAACGTGGCTGGCCAGCACCATTTAAGCCTACAGAGAACACGATGGATACCGCTGAGAAGAAAACCAAGGTATTCAGCATGGTGACTGCCACGGCAAACAACAAGAGTGAATGGATATATACGGTAAATCACAGAAATTCGTTTTACCGGCTACAGCGAATAGTGGCGTATGTGCTACGGTTTTGTCACAAGCAGAACAGGAAACCAACGGCTCAGTTAGAGTTGGAAGAGTTGGACCAAGCACGGAGAGTGATCATTAAGCAAATTCAAGAAACAGGATTTGCATATGAATTACGGCACTTAAAGAAACGACCTGATCAACCGCTAGATCGCAAAAGCACGGTGGCAACGTTGCCACTAATACTGGATGAAGATTCAATCATACGAGTAGCAACTAGGCTACAACAAGCACCAGTATCAACGGAAACAAGGAATCCATATCTGAAGAGAATCTTCATTGTGGACATGAGGCACTACGCGGAATAGCTCGGCAACAGTACCACATCATTAAGGTGAAACCGATGGTCCGGAATGTGATCCAGGGCTGCGTAGTATGCACCAAGTACCGGCCGCAGTTCTTTAAACAAGTCATGGGTGACTTACCTGAGCATCGGGTATCTCAGAACAGACCCTTTCTCAATGCCGGAGTAGACTATTGTGGACCATTCTGGATCCACCATAAGGTTCGAGGACAAAGCCTACATTGCAGTATTTGTATGCTTTGCAACCAAGGCAGTACACTTGGAGTTGGTCGGAGACCTGTCCACCTCCTCATTTGTGGGCGCGCTTCAGCGCTTTATTGGGCGCAGAGGAAGATGCCAGACATTATACTGCGATAATGCAACAAACTTTGTTGGAGCAAACAACCAACTTAAGGAACTGACCGATACAATACACTCAGAAACGGCAGCAGGTAGTATCAAGGAATTTTGCAATCAAAAAGGAGTGCAATTTAAGTTCATACCACCACGGTCTCCACATTTCGGAGGATTATGGGAAGCTGCGGTAAAGTCCGCTAAGCATTTACTGTTGAAAAACGTATCGACAGCAAACTTAACGTTCGAACAACTGTCTACCATCATTGTCAATGTTGAAGCAGTGCTGAACTCTCGTCCGTTAACGCCAAACTCAGACGATCCCAACGACTTAACAGCTCTAACCCCAGGCCACCTATTGATCGGAGAACCATTAGTAGCCCAACCAGATGCAGAGCCAATAACACAGCGATCGATTCCAGAGCAATGGGAATTAGTGCAACGGCTTAAGCATACATTCTGGACACAATGGTCTCAAGAGTACCTACAAGAACTGCAGGGTACATCCAAGTGGAAAAAACCATATAACAATGTCAAAGAAGGCATGATGGTAATTCTAAAGGAGGATAATGTGCCAATTTTGCAGTGGCCAATTGGACGAATTGTTAAACTATATCCAGGCCTGGATGGATACGTCCGCGTGGTAGACGTTAAAACAGCCAGAGGCACCTACAAGCGGGCTATCCATAAATTGGCCCCCTTGCTTAGAGAGACGGCGACAAAACGTAAAATCGAGGCAGATGACACAGAATCGAATTCCCAAAAAGACCCTGGTATCGAGGACAACGCAGAACCAAAAACAAAAAGATGTTATCGATCGGTCTGCCACCGTTGGCAATGACGATCTGCCTAATGCTGTTATTATTGCCTATAGCATTTGCTCAAAGAACTAATATAACTCGATTCAACCCCAAACCAGGCATATACTATGAAAGTATTGGCACAGGAAGGATGGCAACGTCTGACTGGACTATTGTGGCATTCTACGATCTCGAACCATATTGGGCCGACCTGAAGGCATTTTCAGACGGAGTAGTAAAGGTTGGAGAAATATGCGTGTTAATGAAGGTTCCAGAGGCATGCACCGCAATGCAGAGGCACTTCGAGCATGTCAACTCAGAGCTACGGACAGGAAATGATCTCCTTCACATAGAACGCCAACGACGATCGCCCTTAGATATAATTGGGAACATTGCGAACGGCTTATTTGGTGTGCTGGACTCAAAGTATGCAACAGAGATGTCAAGCACCATACGAAAGGTTAAATCAACTGAAGATTACTTATTGAACTTGCTGCAAAATCAGACATCTGCAATTGATTCAACGATAAATATCATTAAGCGAGATGAAGCCACAATTGAAAATCAGATGAAACTAATGGAACAACAAATGAACGACATGACCAAGGTCTAGGACAATGCAGTAAAGGCATTGCAATGGTATATCACGCTAACTACTCAGATGACAGTTATTGCAGGGAATTTGCAACGAATTCAAACCGAAATTTCCCGAGTATTTACAGATGCCCATCATAGCAAAATAAGCCCGTTACTACTATCACCAGGCCAGCTTCGGGAACATCTGAACCAACTGAAGAGACATCTTCCGTTTGGTTTGGATTTGCCAGTTCCAGATAACGACGTCTTGCAATTATATGGCTTAATGAAGGCACAAGGCACAATCGCAAACAATCATGTGATATTTAAGGTCACATTTCCATTAGTGGCAACGCAGGCAGTGCAACTGTATAACCTGGTACCCATTCCAGCAATTGGAACTCATGGGATTGTAATCATGAACATTAAAATTCCCATCATTGCTGTCAACAAGGAACAGAATCAATACATTGGGCTCTCAAGAGCCGATTTGGAACAATGCCATCAGCTCAACAACGAGCAATATATTTGTTTTGATAAACAAACGACGTTTTCGGCTAATAGCAACTGTGAGTTCCAGCTATTCAAAAACACAAAATCATCAACTTGCCAAATACAACACACAAACAGATCATTCGTGTGGTACGACATGTATCACAAAAATCAGTGGATTTTTGCCACCACTAGACCAATTGAACTCGCAGTGACCTGTGACGATAATATACAAGATGTCACTATTAAGAAGACTGGATTGTTAACTCTAGACCCGACGTGTACAGCTAGGAGTTCTGCTATACGAATAACAGGTCACCGTATAACTACGACAGACACAATGAAATTGTCATATGTCCGATTTGGCAACTTCAGCATTGGCCCAACAAAAGTAGCGCCAACAACAACACAATTCACAAAGATGCAGCTAAGCTACGACGAACTAAGCAACATTCAAGGAAAACTGGAAACTAAGCAAAACTGGAAATTGCCAGAAGACCCCAGCCAGTCGGCTCACCATGTTATAGTCTCCTACGTAGCGCTAACAATACCATTGGTTCTTGTGATGGTATATGGAATAAAAAGATGCTCACAACCCCCAAGACACAATGGTCCAGAGCAGACAACCGTGAGGATCGTCAATCCCATACCGACTCCTGCTGCAGTAAGCCCAGCCCCCAGCAATTTTGCGGTCAACGTTGGATAACGTTGAACAGGTGTTCAACGGCCGGGAGTATGTTGGTGTTTAGATTATATAAAATAAGCTAACATTAAGCCAATTATAATATAGAACGAATGGAAATGTATGTCAATATTAAGTATGTAACCCGATTATAGATATCGATGGCTCATCAGTAATAAGTAGATCTGATATGGTCAGCAGTAAACAATAAAGACCTAGTTAATTAATAAAAACGTACTTTGCTGACCTAACACTATGCACTGGTGAGCTCGCTATTTTGTACTATAAAAGAAATGCATTATTCTTAGTAAGATCAGATACCAATTGTAGCTACATCGGGTGTGCATCGCTGTGTCTTTGGCCCCCATCTCTACCTTTGTAATCTCACTCCGAGGTCCACCCAATTTATGTGTTGGTTGCGACAACCTTTAGTCACTGGTTTATGTGCTAGTGCCTAGATATATATATAAATAAATAAACATTTAATAACTTCAAGAAACACTAACGTCTTTCATTGAACAATCAACAAGCCAAGAAATATTAGGCAAGTTGAAATCACCTAAAACTATAAGGAAATCGCGATCTTTAAGACGATTAAAAATAGTTTGCAAAGCATCAGCATTGTGCATATAGGTCATTATATCAGAAGCTGGAGGAATATATGAACAAGAAATATATAAGCTAAAGTTGGAACATGTAATTTCGACGCAAATAAACTCAACACCTAAGGGCAGATCAATCGGCACAACACTTGAACACAGATTCGAGTTGACAGCAATAAGTACTCCATCGCCACGAAGACCAACACGATCAAGCCTATAAGAAATAAAGTTATTAGAAAGAATTTCATTATCCAAAACAAAAGAGTTAAGCCAAGTTTCAGAGAAAGCTAATATGTCAGCCGAAAAGGTTTGGCTATCACAGAACAGGTTCGAGAGCTTGGTAAGAAGTCCTCTTACAATTTGATAATGAATGGAAAGACTAGACGTTATTAGTTTTTTGAAGCAGAAGATAAATTAGGAAGGTGGACAGGCAACGGACGGGAGCGCTTATTGGGCGCAAACTCGTGTACAACTAGGCCCTCTGCCCAGAAATTAGTGTCAACCATAGCTGAGAAATACTCATTGGGTACTGTAATTTTAAAAGAGGAGATTTCGCGAGGCCTATTACCAATGTATATTACCAATGTAAGCTGCCACAGACGACTCAGAAGTATCAGGAGCAAGCCTAGAGATAAATAATTGTTTACGATGAGGCACTACAGTTAGTGGAGGCGGAGGAGCATTGGGATCCGCATGTGATTGAGAGCTAGCATGATCCTGTGATTGATCAGAGTTCCCGTGAGGGATAGAATGAGATACACCAGGGCTTGTAATGGATACTTCAATCTGAAAAGAAGAGCATAAAGAGGGACAAGAAGATGGTGTAGGCGAAAGTAAAATGAGAGACGATGTAATAGATAGTGCTGGCGACTGCTTACGAGGCAACTCAAGGGTACATTTCTTGGGCGACTTCTCAGAAGGTGGAACAAACTTGAATTGCGACAATAAATGTACGCTAGAGTCACACTCGTTAGACAGCTGTTTGGCCAGTTGTTTAAAGAAAGAAACTTTAAACGAATTTCCGTATACATACGGCCAAAATCAAGCTGCTGGCTGGCACAAGATGGGCAAGTCCAGCGCATTAAGCCAAGCTCAGGCTTTGACACAGACAAACCAAATAAATAAATAAATTTATATATATATATAAGAATAAATAGAAAAATTTAAATACACAGCACAAAGATAATTATCGATAAGAAATCAATAATTACAAATAAAACAAAGAGAACAGCTAGAGTGCACAGCACAAGAGATAGTGCAAGAACAGTTATAAGCCGAGCTTTGAGAGGCGGCCTTACAAAAGTGATTACGCGGGAGAGAAGCTGAGCACAAGCACAAAGCAGAGAGAACAACAAAGCCACTAGCACTGATGGTATGATGGGGGCGATGAGGGGAGCAACTGCAGAAGCAATGACGAGAGAGAAAAAAATAAAAAGAAAAAAAATTAAATGCACCAAACACTAATCACGAAATAGAAAAAACTGTTTAAACTATTTAATTTGGCGAATTATGGAAAAAAAACACAAGGGTGTCAAGCAAAAAACACCAGTGAAAGCGTAAACAAGCTAAGCACAATTGAAAACTGAGAGAAAACAATAAATATTAATAAAAACTCAGGAGCTATTCAAAAACACGACCGTCACGTCAGAGAGCAGAAGCTTTTAAGTAGCGTCAGAAGCTAATTGTAGCGTCAGTTGCAACAGGTGGCACTTAGGCATTACTGTCACTAGAATCCCTGTAGGCAAAATCCATGGGTGTAGATTCCTGCCCAGACAAAACAGACGCTACAGACATTGTCTGCGGAATTGGAGTTTGCATTGGTTGAGAAGGGGTCGGAACCGATTTAGATGTGGAGGCCGGCAAACGCAAGGACAAATTAGAAATGTGTTCTCCCGCCCTCTTATACTTTTGAGACTCAGTCAGTAGCGTTAAACTACTTAACTGAGACTCGTCCGCTTTTAACTCTTGGGAGTGTTTAAGAAATCTGCCGAACAGACTCATCAGGTTATCCTTTGTTTGCCTCATAAAAAGTTCCATTTCATCTTCCACGATCCTCATTTGCGACCCTTTTTTTTTTATCTAAAAGATCTTTTTCCCTGTATGTAATGCCGGCGCACTTAACATGTACTGTAGTTTTACACAACCAACAGTAAATAAAACTATTCAGGGGTGGGGCGGGCTGCAAACTGTTTTTAACCGAACAGACAGGCATAATGAGGTAATAAGAAAAATTAGTTACCAAACAAAAAAAAATGAGAAATGTTTTGGTATTAAAATATATAACTCACTCTGAGGTATAGAAATAATAAGAAATCGAGATATTGAGGGTGCACAAGGGTTAAAAAAAAAGAGAGCACTGACTAAAAGATATAGAGTCTATAGTAGAGACACACAACAGACTGCAATATGAGCGCAAATAACGGCGACGATTGAAACGAAAACGAGAAGAAAAAGTTAAAGAGCGCGAGCGCGGGAGCTATAATTCACAATAACAAAAACACTTGAAGAAGAACTCAGAAATTGCAAGACAACAACAAATGAGCGTTGCTTATGATTTACAAGAAAGAAAAATATATAAGGTGGGAGAAAGACCAACAAAGATTATTAGAAGAGCAATAAACAGAAATTAAAGTTATTAAAAATTAACACAAACACACAAAACCGCATAAAACAAAAGAAAAAAACTATAAAATCAGTTAAAAACGCGGTAGCTTAAAAAAACTCGTCCGTCTTCCTCGAGAGCGTTCATGATTGAATTGCTTATCCATCCTAAAAATGCGAACTAACTACGATTCCTTTCCGGGGCAGCGTGTACACAGTATTCCATTTGCTACTCGTGTGACTAACCTCTGGCTATTATAACCCTTATAAATAAACTAACAACGAAACTGCCGCTGGACAAAAGAGTGGACTGGGCTAGATGCGCCACATCTATTAAGCCTTACCCGACTGTCAACGACTGCAGCGTCTGGCTAGATGAACTAGCTAGTATCATATGCACAATTGTGGACTCCGATTACAGGGAAAGCAAACGACGAGTACTGTACACGAGCACCAACATTGAAAACTAGATGCGCGTCGAGCAACATGGCCAAATCTGCCCAAACTGTCGCAATAAACACAATATGGCCTGCGTGACGAAGCATCATCGGTAATCATGACTAATGAAATGCTACTCAAGGATTTGGGCCTCAATGGAGAACGTAGTCAACTTGCAAGTTCAATGGTTCAAAAATATGACAACCCAAGAACCAACAAAGAAGGTAGATATACATAAAACAAAAAGATTGACTGAAAAATTAAAAGGATTGGAAACCGTTGAACGAAAAATGGAAAGAGATAAACAATTTGCTCAAGAGTATACTGGAATGATAAACGATTACATAAAAAAGGATAGACTCAATGTGTAGAGCGAGATGAAACTCTGGCCGCATTACGCAGTGACGAACCCGTATGGGCGATTACGTGGACAGTTTCGCCACTGAGGGCGGAGCTATATCACTATCTGCCAGGTTCAGAGATATACAAGAGAGTGGAGGATTTGATCTACGCCGTCTCCAATCCAACACACCTAAGGTTGTAAGTCCTTAGGTCATAAAGGAAGCAGAGGAAAAAATGTTCGGATTGTATTGGCAGCCAGCCACCGATGAATTTAGGTTTAATGTGAAGTACCAGAAGATCAAAGAAGATATGCTTACCAAGAGGCAATTCCTCAGTTTAATCATGTCAACTTACAACCCAATGGAGTTCCTGAGTTGTACCATCACCACCATGTTATTACGATGAACCTGCGGCACTACCACAGACAACGTGGTGTATGAGTCTACGATGCCACAACGACAGACCGACTTCGTCCAGACTTCAATTGACTTGGGTCCCCAGGCTCGTGCGTCGGTGCCGTCGCCAGCAACGTGAACACGAAGAATATGGACTGACGGCAATCGAATGTGAGGAAGCTGAACTCGTGGTTGGTGCTGCTCAATGGGAAGCGTTCCCATAAGACTTGCATCGCCTATCTGCAAACAGAGCAGTCCAGCCGACGGGTGAGTTTAAGGGACTGCTACCATACCTTAACGACTTAGCGTTTCTACGTGCTGCCTTATGTTTACCGTATGGCGCGAGAAAGCCCATCATTCTGTCGCATAGGCACCCACTAACGGGTTTGTTCGTTCGTCACTACCATCTAAAGCTGACGCATCAGAACGTAAACGCAACGATCACCGAGATCCGCGTGAAGTTCTAAATTACGACGGCATTGCAGCGGCTTATTGCAGCGGGTTATCTGGAACTGTAGCGTGTGTAAAAGCCAGTGTGGTATATCCGTTATATTTCATTTAGATTACTTGTAAGACCAAAGCAAGTCTTTTCGTTTTGAGGTTTGTTTATTGAATAATTCTTAATTCTCTAGCAATGGCCAAGTACAGCTAAGACCACGTAGCTACGCTGCCAGTGATGCCGACAGAGGAGCGGTCTGCTTATGTATAGTTGTATAAATGTAGGAATGTATAAATGTTTACATAATAGTATGTATATATTTATGCCGCCGCAGTAGAAGAGTGAGGGTGTATCATATTGCATTTTGGTTCTAAGGAGTTATTTTTTAATTTGGTTGTGTAAAAACTTATTTATTATTAATTTTTTTTCGTTTGATGATATAAATGGTAATATTTATCTTTTTTTATATATATATATATATATATATATATATATAGTGTCATAAAATATACAATATTAATATTATTAGTAAAAATTGTTACCCTGAAGATGACCACCGATGAGTGGTCGAAATATATCGGAGAAGAAAGTAAGAACAAACTGTTTTTTATTTTGTTTTTATTCACCCAACAATTTGACCTCGAGCCGGCAAATCATACAACTAACAATCAAAAGGTCGCAAAAATCAAAAATTATATTTTTTTTCTTAACATTTTTTGTGTTGTTTTTTTTGTCAACTGATAGGAAAAATTTTTTAATCTATCTTTATGTACTACGTGTCTTTTATTCTTTGTGTTAAAATGTTATTCCTATCTTATATTGCTTCTATTGAATATGGGCCTATATACTTAGGTTCTAACTTATGGCCCGTATCATTTCTTGATGAAACTTTATCTCCTATTTCTAATTCAATATTGATTATTTTTCTATAATATTCTATATCACACAATTCTGGCTCTTTTATAGACCTGTTCTAATCTAAATTTCGATTTCTTAGCTTAATATTCTATATTATAAAGTGGATTTATCCTGTCTATGATATTAAATTATTTAGGTGAATTTGAAGTTTAACCAAATACCAACTCATATGAACAATAATCATGTGCCATAGAGGATGTTGTATTGTAACAATATGCGAAGTATCGTAACCATACAGAAATGGTGCGCGCACACCCAGCCGAGCAGATTGGAAACCTCTGCGAGCAGCTGCAATAAAGTCTGATGGAAATAGAGTTCAGAGAATAATCCCGGCCCGCATGTTCTTTCTCTCTTGTTGTGTAAGCCGCGAAGGACACACTGCCGTAAGTTTAGGTTCTAGTTACATATACAGAATAAAACTCCCAATGAATTACTTTTGCTTAGCGATTAGTATTCCTAGTTCCCTTGTTGTAGCTCCACCCATAAAGCAAATTTTTATTTCGAGGCTTGATCCCAATACTACTTCTGAAGAAGTCATAGCCTACATCCAGGGCAAAGTTCAAGCACCAAACATCTAAATTGTCTGTCATACCCAAAGCATTTGGGAAATAATAACATCTCAAGTGCAGCATTTTTGTAGCTCAATCATTTCGTCATCCCAACATGGGTTTAAAAAACGTAGAACGACAACTACTAACCTATTAGAATTTACATCTCACTCAATCAAAGGGATCAAGAATGCCGTGCAAACTGACGTCATTTATACTGACTTTAACAAGGCCTTTGACTCTGTTAATCATACTCTGCTTTTATATAAATTAAACGCACTTGGCATCCCCAGCCTTTTGCTAGATTGGATTCTTCAATATCTTTCTAAGCGTACACAAAAGGTCCTCTTTAAGTCTCCATTTTCTAAGACCATCCAAGTGACCTCTTGAGTGCCTCAGGGTAGTCATTTGGGTCCATTGCTATTCACTCTTTTTATAAATGATCTTCCATTGGTAGTGTCACATTCTCGGGTGCTTATGTACGCGGATGATGTCAAGCTTTACCTCAGTTTTAAAGACATATTGTTTTCTTGCCTACTTCAATCGGATTTTAATGATCTTCAGAGTTGGTGTAAAACAAACCTACTAATCCTTAACGGCTCTAAATGTAAAGTTATGTCTTTTTATACCATACACCCATAGGGTGAAATGGTATATTAAAGTCACCAAAATGTATGTAACAGGCAGAAGGAAGCATCTCCGACCCCACAAAGTATATATATTCTTGATCAGGATCAACAACCGAGTCGATCTAGCCATGTCCGTCTGTCCGTCCGTCCGTCCGTCCGTCCGTCCGTATAAACACCTAGATCTCGGAGACTATAAGAGCTAGAGCCACCAAATTTGGTATGCAGTCTCGTGTAGTATGTACACTTATCGAGTTTGTTTCAAATTTTTGCCACGCCCCCTTCCGCCCCCGCAATTCACATAAAACTGATTTTCTCAAAAACTATGTAAGCTACCGACATTAAATTTGGTATGTAAGCTAGCTTAGTAAACGCGCAGACATTGACTATTTAAAAATTTTGCCACGCCCATTTCCGCCCCCGCAAATTAAACAAAACTGATTTTCTCGAAAACTAACAAAGCTAAAGTCACCAAATTTAGTATGTATACTGGCTTAGTATGCGCGCAGAATATATATATTTTAATATGTTGCTACGCCCACTTCCGCCTCCATAATTTAGAAAAAACTGATTGGCTCGTGCAATTTTTTGACCATCGCGATCAAATTTGGCTGACTAATAAATCTTATCTATTTCTATCAAACTGCCAAATTTGATTGAAATCGGTCGAGAAACATACAAAATATACGTATGAACGTAATTTGCTACGCGATCCATAAGGGCTGAATTGGCCGTTGGCTAGTGGCGGCGCTAGAGTGCTCGTGAGTTTGTAGAGTGAGCGAGATAGCATATGGTATGAGGCATGTTAAAACAATTTAATAGACATACATTTGGTTTTCGAAATTTTAGATATTTGTTTCACCTGGTGTATGGTATACCCAAGTCGGCTTACTTACTTCATTATAGATGCACTCCTTACTTAGCAACTTATTATCTTAACGACACTGCCTTAGAGCGGTTAGATATTATCAATGACTTAGGTGTTCTTATGGACCATAAATTAACTTTTAATCCTCATATTTCTGCTACAGTTAGTAAAGCTATGAATGTTCTTGGGTTTGTGAAACGATGGTCAAAAGAGTTTGACGATCCGTACACAACCAAAATTCTGTATACTTCTTTAATCCGTCCTATCTTAGAGTACGGATCTTGCATATGGTCACCTCAATATGAGACGCACCAAAGTAAAATTGAATCTGTTCAAAAGAAATTTCTGCTTTTTGCTCTTCGCGGTCTGAATTGGGATCGCAATATCAATTTGCCATCATACTCCAGTAGGCTTCTTTTAATCAATCTTCCTTCTTTAATTAATCGTAGAGTAATGCATATTGCTATCTTTATTCATAAATTTTTAATAGCTGAAATAGACTCTCCTGAGCTATTGAACCAGTTGAACCTATCTGTACCCCGTAGACCTACTAGAAATTTTATTCCTCTATCCTTAAAACACTGTAGTTCTAACTATTCTTTGCATGAACCTTTTCGAGTCCTATGTTCTGATTACAATCTTCTGTATCCCGTAATCAGATCAGAAGCCTCCCTTTCCCTTGTGGAAACTTCTATTTTAGCACATTTAGCTCGCAATTAGCTGTAGTTAATCATATTTTTAATTGTTTGTCTGTTTTATTTGTATTTGTCCACGCGATTGTGCTGTCCGACATGCGGCTGCGCCCCACGGTCGGTCGGGCGGAAGGTGGACAGCGCTCTGCTTGGGCTCGCGCGAAACAAGCTATGTCCTGGTGTCATATGGGCCACTTGAACGTACTTCGCATTGTACATGTCAACGTCCAGACAATAAAAAAAAAAAAAACTTAGACGATTTGTCAATTATTTCGTGGCATGAAATAGTTTCAATTCCTTCTTTTTTAATTAAAATGCAATATTTAATAAATAAATACATATGAAAGGAAGTACCTGATTAATCTTCGGCGAATTGTCTTTCGGAAAAATAAAAAAATTGGAACCTATTTGAATTTTTCGCAAGAATTTAAATATGGCGACAATTTTTTTTCCCAAAATTTGGTAACTGGCAACGCAATTGGGCGTGCTTTCCAATATTGGCCACACTATTTAAGCCTACAACAGCTATATTTAGATATAATCCTGCTAAAGAATTAATTTTTTTTTTTTGTTAATTACACAAAAACTACGAAAAAAAATCGCCAAGGCGCACATGAGGTAGTGCTCATGAGTTTTTTTCTTGTCCTTTGATACCAAAATTATTTAGTTTCAGCACGTATTGGGCACGATTAGTTTAAGTTAATATTTAACCCGCGTGTTTGTTGGGAAAACATTTGCAATCTCTGGTGTATTTCATTCCAAATCGTTCAAGATATTCCAAATTGTCGCGTTGCTCTCGACTTCCACTTGATCCAACTCAGTGAAACGATTGGCGATACCAGTGGATGTAAAATACCGATTCCCACTGGTACCATCCACCATCTCTTTACAGTTAATTTTAAAGGAAACATATTGCAAAGTTCAGCGAGATAAAAAAATCATCTTTATTTCTGCAATTGCTTTAATTAACAAAGATGAATATTTTACATATATAGTTATAAGCTTATAAAATACCCATTGGTCAACCCCACTCAATTGTCACATGCCCATTTGTCGCATGATCGCCTATCCCAAGTAACAGTCCGACCGCTAGGATAAACAACAAGCCTGCCTACCCAGAATCACTCCACAAATTTCGGCAATAAACAAGGAATGGTCCTAAACACTGTAAACAAAGAATGGTCCACCGCACTTAGTGGACTATTTGACTCAGCCAACGCCGCCGCCTGCGACGACGTCAATTACCCAAGCCTTCATCCAACATAATCAAATCATAGCAAATCAGTCTTGAGCCTAAGTTCAAATCATCCGGTAACTTCGCTTTAGCTCCGCGGAATTCACTCACAAGTCAGAATCTTTCAGTAATCGTTAAATATACTGTAATTGTAATAAAGTGACTTTAAATAAAAACTTTATTTTTTTATACCGTGAGTGAAGTATTTAATTTGTATAAAATGAATTCCCACTAGCTCTATCTACAAATCCTTTACAGCTGATTTTACAAATACCACAGACAGACCAGTTGCAAAGTGCAACGTTAAAAATAATCATTTTTTAACTTCTGCAATTGTTTTAACATAAAAGTGGTCAATGTTTTAGATACACAGATATATACATTCATATGTGTTCACGCCACCGGGTGAATAGCAGAGAGTGTGGGGTAGGGTTTTTTCCCAAAACGGAATGCGGTCATACTGAGGAGGCGTTAATCCAGTACGAGTTAATCTAGTACGAGATTTTCCCCCAAATACCCACACTTTTTTTCCACTTGCTATTAAAATCCAGTTTAATTTTAATCGAACCTTTTCGTGTGTGAGATTGTTCTGTAAATAAAAATCATAGTTTTAAACAAAGTTCCCGCGCGTTTTTAATTAATTACCATCTCACCAGACCAGAAGAAATTGGCACCCGCCAACTATTTGTATTTTTATTTGGATCCTTTTGCCCCTTCACGAACAATATGTATGTACATATACACATATGTATGTTTTTATGGATGTGTCTTATAAGCGTCCTTTGAGTAGAGTTCCAACTAAATTGAACATGTCGGAGCGTCGTCCGCATTATTAAACTCACTCATGTTCTTTATTGTTTTTACTTTGCAATTTCACTATATTCTCGAACTGTGCGGCTAGTTCCCGGGGAGTTTGTTAACTGAGCTCTCTAGCCCGAAGACCCCCTTTATATAGGAGCTGACCTGAAGACAGCTCTCAACATTAGTTGCTAAGGTTGCTTAGATGCTCAACCAGTGCTACAACTGACGCACCTGTCAATCCATTGGAACTAACTAGTAGGCTTTGACTTATTAGTCGCTTAACCAACACAATCCGACGACATATATTTAATATAATGTATATGTATATATATGTACTACATATGTATATTTATGAACCCTTCTGCAATATTGTATATTGCTTTAAAAAAAAAGTAGAATTAAGTATGTAATCAATTCAGATAATTTTTTGTTTTCTAAAGTGAATGAAATACATAGATGTACAGTTTTTTGAAGTGAAAACTTCTTTAGAATCGTTGGGAGTGATTTGAGACTCGATGAAACGAAAAAGCGACACTAAAAAGAGACATACATATAGATCTTATAGTATATAGCCTGCGAGAGAATGAGATGCGAAAATGAGATGCGTGCTTAACTACAGAACTCGACGGCAATTTACAAAGTGTCGACGTGGCTCTGTTGTTAGTGTGCTCGCTTGGCTTGACTCCCAGCTTCGTCGAAGTTTTTCATAATGCTTTTTATATATTTTGTGATACATTTTTATTTACTTTTTATACCCTTGCAGAGGGTATTGTAAAATTGGTCAGATGTTCGTAACGCACAGAAGGAGGCGTTTACGACCCCATAAAGTATATAAATTCTTGATCAGCATGAGAAGCTGAGTTGATATAGCCATGTCCGCAAAATTTTTTCTTCTAGAGCTATATGATATAGTGGTCCGATCCTAAGGATTTTCATACTTTATCTTACCCGGGTAATAAAAAACCCCAAAAAAAGATTTCATCCCGATAGCTTTTAAGACGGCTGAGTAAAACGCATACGCACAGACGGACGGACAGATGGACATGGCTATATCAACTCAGCTTCTCACGTCGTAAACGCCTCCTTCTATGCGTTACGAACATCTGACCAATTTTACAATACCCTCTGCAAGGGTATAAAAAGTAAATAAAAATGTATCACAAAATATATAATGAATGAATGCACAGCAACTAGAATCACTGTCTGTTCAGCTCTCTAAAGTGGGAGAAATATGTGCATGCGAAACCAGATTGAGCAATGGAAAAACAGTTTTAATTGTGGCAATTTATATTTCACCGAATCAATCAATAAATAGCATCACGGAATTCATTCATGAAAATTTAATCATTAATTCATCAATCAATTTATTACGATAAAGTTCCAATGATTTTAAGTGGCGATTTTAACGTAAATTTTGCATTGGACACAGCGGTTCCTTTAATTGACTTTCTCAATACAACATTCAGTTTAAAAATGTGTAACAATCGCACTGAATCAACAACACGATCAAAAACAACAATTGAAGCGGTATTTTAAAGATATGTTGACAACATCGAAACCAAAGCATTTGTATCATATTTTAGCTATCATAAGCCACTCGTATCATTTGTTGAAATTGAAAACATTGAGGATGAGTAATAATAAAATGAAGAAAATAAAACATGACCTTTATAGCAATATTATAATGAACCTATAATTATCCCGCTCCTAATGCTGCTTTCGTCTCATTCTCTCTGTTTGTTTTACGGAAGGTTTCACTTCTATCGTGTCTAACCGTTAGACGCACTTTTGTTTTTTTTTATTGTTTAACTTAAAAGAGTTATGATATTGTGTATAAGTTATGATATTTGGAATTATTTTTTCCATAAAATGAATGTATTCTTCTATTCTTTGACTTGAGTAGCATATTTATATCCATCGATACTATCGATAGTGCAGTCGATGGAACTCCCAGCTCTAGTGTATACACATATACATAAGTAATTATGTATGTACATACATGCATACATATTTATATTTATGTATTCAGACCAGTTAGGCAGCAGAAAATAGAATTTCAAAATTCATAAGACGCAGTTAAAAAAATACCCGACTTTAACTAGGTTTGGTATGGTATGCACATACACTTAAACAGTAAATGAAGTAAATTTAACTCTTGTTTTTATTTATATAGATAACTACATATGTATGTGTTTTCAAATTTTAGAACTACTACAGAATATATTAATCCACCATAGGGTTTGATATACTTAGAGGTAAACTATTCCAATTATTACGAATGGCCTCCGAAGAATTGCCAGGTGATTTGGGAAAATTAAAAATTACTCAGGACATTACAATAAAGGATTTGGTAAATAGAAATCCCTTTTACAGTTCCAGTACCACTAAATCAATCCCGAACACAAACTCAACCTGTAAAAAACTGCAAATGCAGAGTGCTAATCTTAAAATACCATACCGTTGGAAAGCGCGCATCAGGAGACATTCAGAAAGCTTTCTTGATGATTGCAAACAAGCGTCAACTCCCGCTTTTGAAAATAATAATACATTGCGCTGTTCGCATAGAGTATACAAGCATTCTTTGAAAAGAAGCCATGTTATGTCTAGCACAAGAAAATACTTGCTGAGAGAGCCTGTATTAAAATATACCTATTCTTTAGGTGATTGCAAACGAATACATTTATCAAAAAAAAATATATCTAATGACAATAATTATTTAAACCTTTCAATGCCAACCGTTGACACAAAATTTAATGGGACTTGCAGCTTTCGGGATCTGATCAATGAGTGCAACATTTTGTTAGAACTGAAAAAATCTAAAAACAGTTGGCAATCTTCTAGCAGTTTTACATTGCAGCACAAAAAAGAAAGCAGAGTATTCCAAAAGGCATATTTATCAAAACAAGCAGGCATAAGCAAATCTCCACCAAAAAAACTGCTTGGAGCTACGTGCTCCCAGCAGGCAAGCATCAGCCATAGAGCATCAATTCAAGACCAGAACAGCGACGATATTACTATTGGTGAATTAGCCAGTTATTTCGATACTATCGTGCATATTCCTAAAAAAATGTCTTCAATGGCAGAAATGATGTATATTTAATAATCTTATACATATGTATGTATGTACGTATACCCATGTATGTATGTATATAGACAATTAGATTTATTTATTTTTTTTCTATTCAACTGTAATATTCAATGTTTTTATCTAAACTATCATTAGAACATGTAATTCCTAAAATAAAAACTTGTTTTAAACCATTTGTTAAGAGTAAAAAGTATTTTTTAACTATATATGTATGTATGTACATATCTATTTAATCTTACAATTAGACAGTCATAGTTTGGTTTTAAAATATTTTTGTTGCACACTTCTGACCATAATTAATATACATATGAACATTTTTTGCAAGGGTATAATTATTTGAACACACTAAACAATAATAATTAATTTGTAACATACATTATTTAACACGACAGCGCCGTTCGACGTCTAGTTAAGAACAAATTTTGGTCAAGTAAACGTGGGCGGTGTTGTCGGTATCAGTCTTAAAAATAAGTCGTGTGGCGTTCGTTGGAGTATTGACGGTGTGTAGCATCTGCATAGTAAACCTTTTATTGTAGTGCCGCTCTTCATCTAGTATTTCTGTCTCTTCAAAATTCGGTGCATGGCCACTGGTTGCACAGTGTTCATAAATGCTGTTTTTGGTGTGCCTGAATAATATCTCATTTTATAGTCGGTTATTGTGAGATGATCCAAGTATTTAATTCAGATTTGGTCGTCCCTATGTATTACATGAAATGTTTCCTTGTCCATTGCACACTAGTCCAGACGTCGAAAATTTTGGGAGAAACAAATTTTGTTTTAAGAGTTCCCCAAAAACAATGTTTTTTCTAATAGAGTATTGTCTGGAGCATCTAGAAATCATAAAGTCAGCTGTTTGTTCACGTGAACTTTCACTATGTTGTATGTGCCAAAAAAAATAAAAACAGATTTTCAATAGCACTTTGGGATTTTTTTAAAATTTTTAATTCAATGAAAATGACTTTGGAAGCATGTAGGTTTAATTGTTGTAACACAATTATTACTCAATGCATCGCAACAATAATAAAATATTAAATTGATTTATCAAAAAATTAAAAATGCGCCTAAAAGTTTGCAATTTGGTCAAATTTTACACTTTTCTACGAATTACACCAAGATACAAGATCCATCCTCAGGTTCCTCTTTATTTCTTTTATCTGTGTTCTTATAAATTCAATAATAATAAATTTAATATTAATAAGAATAATAAAAATTAAATGAATAATAATAATAATAAAATTATTAATAATAATTTTTAAAATTATTAATAATATATTTTTGCGGTCAGTAAGTTAATTTGGATTCCAGATTCAAACCCAAGTAACTAATTGACTTTTGCGTTGTTATTATTCGTTAGCTCACCGATTATGCTATCTCCCTTGGTGTGTGTCTCCGTGTTAAGAAGATACGTTCAGCATTTTTTGTAGCCACCCCGAGTTCTTATCATTACTTGGATGAGTTTAGCTGGGTCTCTCTGATAGATACGAATTATTTTTTTCAAATATTTTGGTATCTTAAAACGGATTTCAAGCAAGTTTGCCAATGGGACCAATTTTCTCTTTTTCCTTCTTGTTTGGCTTCTACGCTTTTTACGACGTCTACAATACCATCGATTGTAGGTGGCCTGATCTAAATCATACTGTAGTTCTAATAATCCCAGAAGCTTGCCTGCGTTGTTCAGCATGCGGAGTGGGCGGTTTGCTGATGGCGAGTTTGGGTTATTCTTGTTTTTAATGATTAGAACCAGTCGCTTTTTTCGATGTGATTATTACAGCAGGAATTATTTACGTCTAAAAGCAGGCGGGCAGCTTTTGCGCTATAATTTTAACTAGCTCTCCTGGTACTCCCTCTGTACCTGGTGTCTTTTTATTATTCATATGTCCTGCAGCTTTTTTCATTTCTTTTTCTGAGAATAACGGTGACGCTTTGATTGGCGATTGTGGTTTCACTTTGTAAATCTTTTCATTCTAAAAAAAAAAGTCGTCAACAATAAACTCAGCTTTGCCCTTGTTTAAGATTAAACATCGTGTTCATCTGAAATGGCTTCACCAAATCAGATGCACCAAGAAATATACAAAATGAAACAAAAACATAACACAAAAATAAGTCATAAAGATTCATATGACAATTATTGCTTAAAACCATACAAAACACGCATCCACACTCTGTGGAAAACACTTAAGATTGTAACAGCGGCGCGGTATCAAGTGGCCAACGCTGAGCATGAAATATAAACAATTTTCAACCCCCGAAAAACGTGGGTCATTAGAATAAGTATTTTTAAGAACAATTGTCGCCTCCTAGAGTTTAAGAGTTCATGTACACACAACACTTTTGTAAATAAAATCAGTTCATATTTTGAATTCAACGAATGAAGATTGGGTTATTTTACTTCTCCCGGAATCCCTATTCAGCCCTCATACAAAAGGGTTAAAGGGTTGCACATGATAACTTTGTAGCCAATTCTCTATGGGTCGCGACTTAGGTCATTTCGAAGGACTTCATATTTGCTTGCTAAAGTAAGTTATGCTTTAAATGCTTTTTTTGACTGACATAGTCGGGTGCTTCGTTTGTTGCTTAGCTCACTAAAGAAATATACAAAACGAAACAAAAACATACAACAAAAATAAGTCATTGTTTTGTAGGGGGGCAGAAAGTTCCTTTTTGGTTTATGGGGGCAGCTAAATGATTTCTTCCTTCTAATATTTCTCAAAGAAAAATTGGGTACGCACACAATCAATTTTAGTTGTTGGGTTATTTACTTCAATTGTGGAGCTAAAAAGTAGCTTAAGTCTAAGAGCTAAGCCTCGCTTGGGCAGAAGTCTGGGGATTTCTTTCTGTGGGGAGAGCACCCTTGTGTTGCCTGTTGAGCATAAACAGTCACAAAGATTCATATGTCAAGTATTGCTTGAAACCTAACTAAACATGGATCCACACTCTCAGATTTCACATATATACACATTGAAGATTGGGTCATTTTACTTCTCCCTGGAATCCCTACTCATTTTGTTCCTCGATAAAAAGAACTCTGTAGTATTTCCTCACCAATGATAAGGGACTAAGAGATTGAATGGGCTCCTTAAAGTATGAAGTCTTATGCAAGTGTAAATAAATGCTAAGATTAGCTAAAGGTAGCAAAATAAAATACCCTTTCGTTTTCCCCCACCAGTGGTAAGAGACAGGGTATTATTCAAATATAATGGAATAAGGATTCCAGGGAGAAAGAAAATAACCCAATCTTTATTCGTTGAATTCAAAATATGAACTGATTTTATTTACAAAAGTACGTAGTTTATATGAGGAATCTGAGACTCTAGATGGTGAAAAGTGTTCGTAGAAGATCTTATTCTACCCACGTTTTCGGGGGTTAAGAAATTATTATCATTTTGGATACGGCGTCGGCCACTTGACATCCTGCCGTTATGGTCATTTGGGTTAATTTCAAATAACAAGTGTTTTTCCATGACGTGTGTGGCTGATTGTAATTCTAGTCTAGTCTAGGTCAGTTGTTTGTGACAAAAAAACAGTTATATTATATTTTCTTTCGTGCATCAAATTTGGTTAAGGTTTCGATGAACACGATGTTTATTGTTGAACAATAATGTCAATCCAAAATATTGTTTAATAAATAAAAAGGGCGTGCGTCCGATTTGAAAGGCAGTTTAGCTACACGACCAACTCTAATTTCGGCGAAGGAGTGGTTTTTGTGTGAGGCGTATTCGAAGCCCTAATATCGAAAGTACAAAATATCCCAGTGTATATACGCTACATGTAGTTGCATGTCGGCAACAAGAAACAGCAGCAGAGCAACGACACAGTTGCAAAAAAGCAGCAAGGCAAAAAGATAGTAGCAGTGACGAGAGTAGGACGGAGGCAAGTGCCCGCAAGACGAAAAAGAAGTGGCGACCGGAGGCGACGCGATTTTTGAAGTGACAGCATCAACGAAGTCTACCCGTTGGCGGGCAAGTATCATCGGACGGTGTCAACAATATAATCGTCAGATAAGATATAATTCTAAATAGATTTAAATACATTTTAAGAAAAATCAATATATTTATTTTGTATAAGTTATCTCCAGCCAAGTAAACAGAATAGCGGAAGCGGTTGCGAAATAGTCGCAAAACCTGAACATGTACTTCACACGGTCGCACAGTCGACTCAAAGACTCATACATGATCCTCCAGTTGGGGCGTATTGGTCGGTCAGCGACAGGACGACACGAGGCGACGGGTCAACAATACTTGTTTGCTGCTGGGGCTTTCTTGGGTCTTATTAAAATATGTTAAGTTCAGTTTTTAATTATGATTTGAGTCGGACAGTTGTTCGCAAATAAATATCAAAAGAGTCTTTAATTAATTGGGGCCAACCACGTAATCAAATAAAGTACTCAATGAAAATCTACGGGAAAATCTAATGCCAACGTGTTCGGAAACCTGTGAAAAAAGAAGCAAAACTGCTTCAACAGCTGCTTTGCCACTGGGCTTTGCCCTATACATCAACCCAAATTTGCTGCAGTCAATGTATTCCATGTAAATGAGATTTTTATTTTTGATTTCTTGTGAATTTAAAAAATAGGAAATATTGATCTTCTTAAATTGAATTCGGTGAGCTTTGTAAAAGTTGATTCGCTATACCCACTATCAGGCTGTACGAACACTAAGAAATAAAATTAATGGTACAGCTAGTTCGACCCTTTCATCCTAAAACACTGTCTTGAATTTCGATGCTATAATAGCAAGACTATATTTAACCTCCTCGGATAAGATTTTTTTTGTCATTTAACAAAATTTGGGTAAGCTAAGGCGGGAAGAACTTTCCCTTCTAGACTACTATGACGAGATCGAAAAAACACTCACCCTCTTATCTACAGCTTTGGCTCTCAAAGAGTGATTCTGACAGCACGTATTACATTTTTTTTTTTGCGGGACTTCAAAAGTCGTTAAAGGTAAAAGTTTCACCAGCCAAAAACTTTGCCAATCGCTCATGCATTGGCACAAGAGGCTGAAGCTAGCAATGAATAGGCCAAGATAAAATAAAATATGCTGATAGTGGAGTTTCCAAAAATTATATCAAACCTTTCGAGTGAAGTCCATTCACGGCTTCTCTTGTGTTAAAAAAATTTCGAGTTAATTTATTTGGAGGAAAATCTTTCTTATTCATTTTGCCCTGTTCGTGGAAGGGCGGAAGTTTCCAGATGAGAATACAGCCAGTTGGCGGGTGCCGATGGTTTCGGGTATGGTGAGTTAATAAGTAATTAACAAACGCGCGAAACTTCGTTTAAAGTTTATGTTTTATTCACAGAGTTGTCTTTTGACACACACGAAAAACTTCGATGTAGGAAAGATGAAAAAACTGTAAGTTACAAAAAGCAAAAGTGCGGGTGTATCGGGCAAATTCTCGAACTCCATTAATAAAGGCGATTTCCATCAGAGGTCAAGTCACGCTGCTTGGTGTGACCGTATCCGCCGAGGATCAAAAAACCCTGTTCACTGCTGTTCACCCGGTGGCGTGAACATACCGCCCCCCCCTCGCAACATTTTGCAATTGTCACCCTAGACATATAGAGGATGGGGGACGGCAACGCAGCTGGAGCGTCTATATGCCACAGGAGCCGAAAACGGTACTTTGGGCTGTTTGGAGTACCGCTATGACCGGGCACACAGCCTGGTTGGATGACCTCAGGATAGAGGTCCGCCCCGAGCACAACGGATACCAACGCCGGCCGATAAAAATTGGGATCGGCGAAGACCAGGTTGGACAGCGGGCGAGGGATCGCCGCCTGGGTGGTTGGTCGACCTTATGGAGCAAGGTGTGATGGTTCTGCCCACACCGTCGGCATCCGTTACGACTCCGGCACGCGTCGGACGAGTGCTCATGTGCCAAGCAATTAGGGCAGTATTTATTAATAAGCACCGCCCGGAGCCGCTTCTCCGCCCGGGGGTTCAGGAACCCTTGACACTGCCGAAGCGCATGAACTCCCCGGCATACATACAAGTCAACTTGGCGACCAAAACAATTTATGGGAAAACTAGAAAAAGTTATGGTAATGTAACATAAAGTTTGTTCACCTCATCAACTCTGTAACATTCCCTTGAATAAAACTCTGGCGTCAGCAATCTCTGACCTAGTCAACTCGGTCAATAACCCTGGTAGTACGCACGAGCACTATAGTTTTAGCATCAGTCAGCAATTTTTGAAAAGATATAACACATAATAATAGAAATTCAAAAATTTGTATAAATAAAAATTTTCAACAAATAAATAAACACATCGGGTCAAGTAGTATATATAATAAAGTACATACGAATATATAAGAATATGGAGGAGTGTTATAAACAGCAGACTTAACGAGGAGAGGCGATTCAGGCCTTCATTCGGAGTGCCAAAAAGGATTCTATAGCCAGAAGAACGAAGCCACATGTGTGAAAATTTAAAAAAAAAGTAATCAGGAGCTGATGAACCAACTGAATAACATGCCAACAGAAGATGCTTATTTATAACGAACTATTTCAGCAAGATGAGGGTGGTTGTAGGTAATACAGTGGAGGATTTGAAGGATTGGCGAAGATAAAGCTAGAAAGGCAAGCTCGCCGCAGAGGGGAAGAGCAAGTCATGATCCAACCACTGGTGCGCTGCTGGAGTCATTGTGCAATATGTTAAGTCATATAGACCCTGAAGAAACAATTTTTTTTTGTTCTCTATTTGCAATTTGTCCTAGCAGGACAATAAGCAAATTGTATAAAATGTTAACAATAACGTGGGGTGTAAATGGGAACATATATGGAAAGGAAATAGATAGAAAAATACAATGATAAAAGATATTGGTTAGTTATGTGAAATTACAAAGTTTCAAAATTTCAAATTCATATGCAGGGTTGACCAGTGGGGGTGACATCTTTTAAGACGCCTTATTTGAGTGCTGTTATCTAGCAGGGCGAGGGCCAGAATGTTGGCATGCATCTCCAACTTAGAGCAGTGCCGAGTGCCATATCTCTTTATTTCACTGCTGACTGAAGGAACGTTCAGGTCTCTGTGAACGGCGGAGTTGCGAATAAAAGCAGGAACTCTAAGTATTCTTCGGAGCAGCTTACTCTGGAAGCGCTGTATAATGTTTACGTTCGAGTCTGAAGCCGTTCCCCAGAGCTGAATGCCATATGTCCACACTGACTTGATAATGGCCTTGTAAAGCAGCACCTTGTTGCGAATGCTAAGCTGTGACTTGCTGCCGATGAGCCACTGCATCATATCCAGCTTCAGGTTGAGTTGAGTACGCTTGGCTTTAAGGTGCGCCTTTCAATTCAGTCGTCTGCATATGAGGCAATCAGGAGTTGTGGGTGTTGCAGCACTGGTAGGTCTGCAGTGTATAGGGTGTAGAGTACAAGGCCCAGAACACTGCCTTATGGGACGCCCGAGTTATGTAGTCAAAGTTCTGCTACACACTCTTTTCGCCTACATTTAACATAAAGAGAATAAAAGCTTGATCAAACATTAAACTTAAAACTTTTCTCGAGCTAAAAACAAACTTTGCACAGAAAGAAAAAGAAGCCGAAGAAAACAAGTACTCAAGACATAAAAATTTGAAAGTAAATAGTTAGAAAAAAATTTATACATATACAATAAGAAAAAACAACTTAAACATTAAATAAACAATAATAAAAACCCCATAATAAAACTCCCGCTTTGATGCGCTCAACTCTTGATAAAGAGCTCTCACACCTTACGTAGAACTGTCTGTCTGCGATGTATGATTTCAGTACCATGTATTACGGGGCGGGGAGGAGCAGCTTTATTTTGTGCAGGAGCCCATCATGCCAAACTCGATCGAAGGCCTGCTTGACCGTCAGAAAGACAGCCGAAGAATACTGCTTGACTTCAAAAGCATGAATGTATTCGTAGCCAGGGCTTTTGGTTGTCTTGAGGCGGTTAGTCTCCAATTTGACTTCCTCAGGAGTAACTCGATCGATGGGAAGAGCCATCTGAAAAGGGGCCCTTAAGGAAGAAGAGGGTGGAATTGGCATCTTTGGCGCTGCAGGTGCTGAAAGGTGTTAACGAGTTGGCCAAATGGGTCACAAACTCCTCAGCTTTGTCCTCGCTGGATCTGCACCATAAACCATTTGGTCCTCGGATGGGGACTTTCCTGACGGTAGGCATTTTTAAGTATTTTGTGGATGGCCAAAGATTGTGATCACAATCTGATCAGGCTGGTTGGATCAGGCGAGTTCTTGGACTCAAGCAGCAGTGGCTTCATTGCGGACTTGAAAATAAAGAATTTTTAGATCCTTCATGGCACGGTTGAGGGTTCTTTTGTTCAGAGGGTTACGGCTGAGTCGCCAGACACGTCTCAAACGCAAGGCGTTGTTGATCTCATCAGACCAGGCGAACATGTCCCTCTGAGGTGTCGGTCAGTGTCTGCTGCTACTTGGAGGACTGCAGGTGCAGACAACTTCGTGTATGTCTCGGGTAAGCTTTTCCACAGTCTCGTCGATGTCCCCTCCTTGAGGCAGGCGTTGGTCTCAGTGATCTCGTCAAGCATAGTTTTAAAAGAGTCTATGTTGGAGTTTTTCCTGAGTAGCCTGGTGGTGCGTATTGTAGGGATGTCTATCCAAATCTTCACAGCACTGTGGTCAGAATGCAGGTTGTGGTTTGCATCTGTGTGAATGCAGCTAGTGTTGATACCTCTACAGATAGCAAAGTCCAAGACATCGGGGATCTTGGCCAGTAGGTAGGTTCGCCGGATGAGTGGGTGGTCGGGTTAAGTTTACGTATGCATGGGAGTTCAAGTCCAGAAACCTACGGCCGAAACTGCTAAGGGCTTGATGAAACATCAGTGTGTTGACTGCATGTCTGGGAGGGACAGCAGGGAAACGATGTTGATATTGCCGATGGAGGAGGAAATGCGGAGGGAAGTCGCTTGTAGCCACGGATGGCGGATTGGCGCGTTTGCAGAATAGTTCAGCCTGGGGATGCCAGATCCTCCTCTGGCATTGCCGCTTGGGTGGTTAGCGTGTAGTAAGTCATAGCCGCTGGCTATAAAGAATGACTGGTCTGTGAGGTGGGTTTCAGAGATTAAAAGAATGTCGACATTGTTCCTTTTCAAAAACAAGTCCAAGTCAAGTAGTCTGGCCTACTTTTGCATAGGCCGTTAGCGTTCTATAGGACGATTTTGAAACGTACTTGCATAAAGCTGTCATGGGCCTGCAGTAGTTTGATGATTTGTTTAATATGAGCAACGGTAGGGCAAGAATGGAGTCCGCGCAGCTTGATTCTGCATGCGTGGTCCGGAGCGTGCCTAACCTTGCCCCCCTTAATTTTTTCGCCTCTTTGTAAACTCGGCATCCTCTGTAGGAGTAATGTTGCTCACATTGTAAACGAAGGTGGGCGGTATTTTCGGTGACTTTGGTGCAGCTGGTAATGCCTCGGAACTCAGGCCACTTACTGGGTTGTCGGTTAAAGCAAGCAGGGCAAATCTGTTGTTATTGGCAGTGGTGGAAGGTGCTGGACCAGCAGCAGACGAGCGTCTTTTTTCTTCAGGCTCCAAAGGGCCTTCGGAGTCAGAAGTGATGGGCGTCTTGTTTTTGCATTAGCTGGGACCTTTGCACTCTTCTTGCGATCTGTCTCTGGCGATGACGTGGCCATCCTTTTGGTTACTTAGAACCATGATACAGAGCTGGAGGTACCTCCGCTGGGAACATCATCTAATCCCATCTTGGACTAGGTGGGACACGCTGAAATTACTTTTAAACTCCAAGAAATTGCAGTGGGCTTTTTTGGGTTATGCAACGGAAAGTTTTTAATCGATGCCAAAAAGTATGCAACGATTTTTGCAGCTTCTCCGATTGGCTTATCGCGTTTAGCACGCGATAAAACACTTTTACCAACATAGAGGAAATTACGGTTGTTAGCAGTCGACTTGAGACACTAATTGCGAGATTCATCTGCGATAGACGTCCGTACACTTCGACAGTAACAATGGAAGTGCGAGAAGAAAAAATGAACTACAAATTTGTATTCGATGAATTATGTATGCAAATTGAGGAAATTTATTGTTGGATTCATCGGATAGCAGAAAGTCAGACCAAAGCTGGATATGATATAACTACGTTTATGGCCGCAGAAAATACAATGCTTAAATTCTGTGTGGCACCAGCAGAAAATGTAGTAATACAATCACCGCCTGGATTGCAATCGATACAATCATTACAACTGTCCGAAATTACCATTGCAAAATTTGATACGGATTATCTGAAATGTCAACAATTTAATGACATCTATTGTTTATGCCCAACAGGCAACACAAGGGTTAAGGGCTGAGGGAGGCGAGATTTCATCTCGTAATGCTCTTCCGAATATGCCAACTGCTTTCCTCACAGAAAAAACTCCCCACAATACTTTCCAGTTTAGTTTTCGCTCTTAGATTTAAGTTAGAGTAAGTTTCACATTGAAGTGAAATAAAGCAAACCGTGAAATATATTTTTTGTGCGTGCTCAAATTTTCCGTGGGATACTAGAAGGAAGAATTCATTTAGCTGCCTCATCAACTCAAGAAGGAAGTTTCTGCCCACCTACTAAACATTTAGTCCTTCGAGTCGGATACCAAGATCCTGTCAAACCATTAGTATCGGTGGAATTTCATAATTTTCAAGCTAAGTAATTTTTCTAAAATTATAGGTATATGAGTACATGTACATGCCATAGTGACATACATATAATGGGCTTTTTTGATTTTCCTAATCGAGAAATTATTTTCGAATTAATTCCTGCATTTATTCGTTTTTTTCCTCTTCAAAATAAGAACCATATATATATATATATATTATATATATTATATATATATATATATAAGGCGCCATATTTGTTCGGCTACTTCAAGATTTTTTTCCGCGCAATTTTCAAAATTTTACACATATGTTTAAATAAATCCAACAAAAAATCTGTGATTTCTTATATGCAATCAGAGTGAGTGAATGTGACAATAATATAAGTTACAAGAAAATATAACCTATGCTAAATCCAGCTACATATGTCCATAAAATTGCAAATACAGTCCATTCCTCTGAAAAGTGTGTGCGATAAGTGAAAAGTGAACCATCCTTTCATATAAAAGGCCTTACATAGACGTTTCTCTTGTCATATAAACTTGGGGCATATAAACTATGTGTCTACAAACACATCGCAAAAAATATTTTAAAAAATATATTAATGTTTTATATAAATTTATATAAGACAAATATATTTCAACATTCTTAGTTTCCGAACAAGTTGAGACACATACACATACATATATGCACACATCCGTTTACATAATTTACATACATATTGTTCACGCAACCGGGTGAACAGCAGTGAGCGGCGATAAGCAGTGAGGAGGGTTTTTTGATCCTCGGCGAATACGGTCACACCAAGGAGCGTGACTTGGTTTCTGATGGAAATCGCCATCATTAATCCAGTACGAGAATTTGCCCGATACAGCCGCATGTTTCCTTTTTCTTAAAACTAGTTCCCTTTTAATTGAAGTTCGTGTTTGAAGTTTTATCTGAAAATAAAATCATAGTGTTAAACGAAGTATACCGCGCGTTTTAATTCACATTCACACAACCCCATCAACTAACCTATAACAGAAGATATTGGCACGCACCAAGTTTCTGGTATTTATCTGAATCCTTCCGCCCCTCCACATGTAATCCATAAAATTTCAAAATTCATATCCATATCGTCTCTCGTGGAGTTCACTTTGAAATCTAAATCAAAAAAAAAAAAAATAAAGCGTATTTTATCAAAACGGAATACGCAAACCAATACAACAAACTTCACTCTTGTGCCGCGTTGTGCCTACCTACTCTGCTAAGAAGTCTACAGACGCGGATGACATCCCTAGTACTTCAAGGGCAGCAGCTGATAAAAGAAATAGGTTTGCCGAACTACAAGATGACAATTATATTGCTGAGTCCCACGTAGACACTGTTGACACCATTGAACGATACATTGCGCATATCCCAGATCAAGGCGCAATCTACGCCTGAAAAGAACAATAATCCACCACCGATTGTTTGCACTTGAATCTCCTCAGTCAGAAAGCTGCCATAAAACGCGAATGTTGTATATCTGATTATTGTTCGCCTGTTGAGCCATGACCACAAAGAATATGTGTAGAGTCTTTTTGGAAATCCTGCCGGTTGAGTTACGAATACTGAGTATTTTGTGGTGTTCCCGTTTGTAAGTTTGTTTTTCAATTGGTCTGTGTCAGTATCAAAGTGCGCCCAAGATTGCCCTGCGAATACAGCAACAAGATTCACCATACTGCGAATACAGCTGCTTGAAGAAAACTGGTGCGATGACCGGCACCGGTACCGCCTGAGCTCATAGCGCCCGGACATCAGCAGCAGAGACAACAGGTGTGAAAGGCAGGCCGCCTTTTACGCCATCGATGGAGCATCACCGTGCCAACCGGCGCGACCATCTGATGCTGAATAAAGAAAATAAGATGACAGCAAAATACAATAATATATCATATATAATATATAAATTTAAGAATATGCAAGAAAATAAATTTAAAAAAAAGCAGTCCTCGGTAGATGAGTTGTCTAAGTGGCCCAGTCATTTAGTCAACTGAACAACGAGGATCCGGGTTCGAATCCCAGGCTAGTGTATGGATGTAGTTTTCGTCTAAGCCGAAGGCCTTAGTTGCCAGTGCTTGTAAAATATAGTTAGGTTGATAGTTTATAACTATATCCTATACTTTAATAATAATAATAATAAAATTTAAAAAAAATATTTTTAAGTAAGAAAAACATTGTAAAATTGAGCGGAACCTTATCTGCCCGATAGCAGTATAGCCCGTAAAGCTATACGAAACATTAGGTAGGACATGTAAAAGGAAATTTTTCTTCTTAAAATAAAATTTTTTTTCAAAACTTTTCAAAAAAAAAAATCTTTTCTTTGAATGTTTGATAACAGAATAAACAAGTTTGATGATATATTTGATGAACCCAATATGGGGCTAATAGATGCGAAGACAGTGGACTCCACGTAATTCTCCAAACGTAATTAATAAAATAGAGTCATCAAATGTTGATCTCAAGTTAACAAATGTACTTTTATTAACAATTGTAGTAATCATGAGCGCATATGTATTGTATAAAGCATATGAACTACACAATAAAGTGTAGCAAAAAGGGCCTTAAGCCATGCTAATGATCTTGATAAGATCTAAACAACATATGCATCAATTATTGTAAAAGTGCATTTTAGTAAATGTTATTTTTTTTTTTTTGTTATCAAAGAAATATAAAAACAAAACCTTATTTTATTTAATTTTTACCAATAAAGATACATTTTCTATTGTGAATTTCTCAAATATGTCAACTGATTAAAAAAAAAAAATGAGTACACTAGACATTTATTTTCGCAAGATAGTAGATAGGAATCCGAATATCCGATCCCATTTAATTGACGTTTTTAGAAGAGAGCAAATTAACTTACCGCAAAGCTCGATAAACTTGGTACAAATTAGGTCAGCTTACCTTGATATAACGAGAGAAGATTTCCCCATTCGAGGAAGCTCAATGGTGCAGATGAGTTTCATTCTCACAGTACCACATGTACGATGTTTTTCCAACGCAACATGTACATTTCGCTTCTACCTATTGGACAAAGCCCAACAACAATAAAAAAAAAAATTTACTAAGTAAACAATATGAGTGAGATAGAAACGAAATATATCCAAAAATACATTCCTTTCCTTGATTTCCTGATACACTCAGGTGAAACAAATTATAAATACAAGGAAATTAGGTACTGGATAACCAACAACTACAAGTTTAATAAGTATATTGTATACCTTATGGAACAATTCATAAAAATAGCATAGAGCAGACTATTGTTAAGGAGACCTAAATATAAGGATGTGCTTGAATGGGTACATAACAAATTTAAAGAAGATATAGAAACTTTTGATATAGAAGACTCAGATGAGGAGTTAGATAGATAGAAAAAAAAAAAAGAAAAACCTCTAAGCGTGGAATTGGAAGAACAACCAAAGCATAAAAGAAAATTTTAAAAAATCATATAAATGTGTAACCCGGAATAGGAATATTCAGAAAGAAACTATAAATAAGCATGCAAAAATTCTTGTTGATTCTTTCAATGAAGCGCAAAAATTAGTGCATCTTAATGGAGAAAAAATAGATAAAACGAACTGGTCAAAGATTTGTAACCTATTGATCAAGTTGCGTGCAAATCTAATTACTATAAAGAAAAAATACAATCTCGATATATTTGTACCTACCGTACTCAATTCACTTTTGAGCATAGACACAGGTAAAAAGGAAACAGAGCTAGAAGTTGAGGAATCCGAAACAAGCGAGGAAGAAATAGAAGAAAAAGATCTAAACGATCTAACAATTCCCGCTATTGACATTATCTGAGAAAGATAATGACAAAGAACTAGAAACATTGTCTGAATCAGACTTAGAATTTAATACAAGTGTCATAAATATAAAAGACAAAATGGCAGAAGCAAATGCTCAAAGAGCATATATGAAAGATATCTCAAGCGCCATTACAGAATTCAATGGCCAAAAAGGGAATCTTCAGAGATTTATAAGAGCCTTGAGGTTGGTTAAAGTCACTAAAGGAGATTTTGAAAACATAGCTGTTGAGGTAATAAAATACAAAATTGTTGGCCAAACACTATGCCAAGATTTGACAACAATCGAAACAATCGAGAAATTGCAAGAGACTATAGTCGGTGAAACATCCGACGTAGTAAAAGCTCGATTGTCAAAAGTAGTTCAAAACGGAAACACGGCCGATAAGTTCACAACAGAAATAAACAATTTACGACAGCGTTTGGAAGCTTCGTATATCGATGAAGGCCTATCAGCAGAACATGCTGAAAAATTCAGTAAGAAAGAAGACATTAAAACAATGGTGAAAAACTGCAAACATGGTAAACTAAAGACAATAATAGAGGCTGGAAACTTCAAAACAATAAATTAAGCAGTCACGAAGTATCTAGAACAGAGTACTGAAATGACTGGAAACTCCAAGTCTGTCTTGTTTGCCCAAACAAGCCGCGGTAAATATAATAACAGATGCTATTATCGCGGTAGAGGCAATGGTCGTGGTTATTATAACAATAATTATAATAAACACAATAACGGCCAAAATTACCACCAAAATCGAAACAATAGCTACAGAGGAAAAAACAGAGGTTCCTGTTGTAACCTCTGTATAATAATAAATAATATAAATAATAATAGAGGAAATCGAGGAAATAGCCAAAAGAACGGTTATAACAACAGTAATGTCCGAGTAGCACCGAACGCTTCGGTAAACTCCCAAGCACCTTTAGATACCCAGCAGTAAAAAACAGCAAGATTCACGCCATCAGTCTTAGTCAAAATACGTTTGTTAATTTCAGAAATGTGGCAACAGAAAAAAGTTAGTATTTTTAAGAGATACAGGTGCGGAAATATCTATCTTAAAAGAAAATTCCGCCACTTTTCAATGCATTTAAACAAATCAAATTATAAACATACAGGGAATAAGTCCAGAAGTAACCAAATCCATAGGGTTTACTTCTGTTGACATACGATCTTCAAAATATATAATCCCACACAACTTTCACAATCGATTTCATCAGAAAATACAACTGTCAATTAGATTTCAATCCGTCCGAAGACTGGTTAATAATTAGACACATCAATCTAAAATATCCAATTATGTACCAATATTGTACAGTTCTGGTAACAATTTAATAGTTTTACCAGCAAGATCCCAAGTTGTCCGAAAAGTTGAGATAAATTCACAAGAAGACAGTGTTGTGATTCCAAATCAAGATTTTCAGCATGACATTTACTTAGCAAATACCATAACCAACTCCCAAAATGCAGTCATAAGTTTGCTAAACACAACAAATATAAACCAAATAGTAAACATAAGCAATTTAAAGTATGAACCACTCTCACGCTACGAAGTAGTCGAAACCAATCAAGAACAACGAGAAAACACAGTACTAACAACATTATCAAAAAATTTTCCGCCACAATTTCACAGCCAACTTAGCAAGAAATATTGTGATGTATTCGGACTAGAAACCGAATCAAAACCAACAAATAATTTTTATAAACAAAAAATGAAGACTGATGGATGATGAACTAATCTACATTAAAAATGATAGAAATCCTCATAGTCAGAAAGATGAAATCCAAAGATAAGTCCAAAAATTAATAAACGACAAAATAGTCAAGCCCTCTATCCCCCTATCTGCTTACAATAGCCCGCTTTTATTGGTACCGAAAAAATCGTTACCAAATTGCGAAAATAAAAAATGGCGATTAGTAATTGACTATCGTCAGATTAATAAAAAACTGTTGTTCGATAAATTTCCACTCCCTAGAATTGATGACATCTTGGATCAACTAGGCAAAGGATTTTTCATGCCTTGGCGTAATGTCACGTTTTCATCAAATTCAAATTCTCAATAGTTCAACAGATGTTTTTGAGAAATGTTAACAACACAACCTAAATTTACATCCTGAAAAATGTTCATTTTTTGGGGCATAAATGCACAGATAAAGGAATCTTGCCTGATGACACAAAATATGATGTGATTCAAAATTATCCAGTCCCTCATGATGCGGACAGCGCTAGAAGATTCATTGCATTTTGCAATTATTACCGAATTATTATTTCGTCAGATAATAGGATTATGTAAGAAAAATGTTAAATTTTAATGGACAAGTGATTGTCAAAACGCGTTCGAACATTAAAATCAGCATTAATGAATCCCACTCTGTTACAGTACCCAAATTTTAGAAAAGAATTTTGCATAATCACAGATGCAAGTAAATACGCATGTGGAGCAGTCCTAACGCAAAATAAAAATGGACAACAGCTTCCAGTGGCATACGCATCTACATCCTTTAGAAAAGGTAAGAGTAACAAGAGTACAAAGGAACAAGAATTAGCGGCAATTTATTGGGCAATTACGCATTTCAGACCATACTGTTATTTCACTGTCAAAACGGACCACAGAGCATTAACCTATTTGTTTTGAATGACAAATCCGAGTTCCGAGCTAACCAGAATGCGACTTGAACTAGAGGAATATATTTTACGGTAGAGTATCTAAAGGGAAAAGATAATTTCGTAGCCGACGCGCTATCGAGAATAACAATAAAGGACTTACAAAATATACAAGCCAATAACAAAATTATGAAAGTCACTACTAGAAATCAAAGTAAACAGTCAAATTCCTGCGCAGGAAAAGAAAAAGAAAATGATATAGAAGATTTGCAAAAGCAATCTCTTAACGCTTCTAAGCCCAACATACGAAAAGTAGTGACATTGCGAATAACTGATTCTTCGACCATATTCAAACATGGCAAGAAAGTTATAGCAAGAATTGACATTTGCGATATTTATACCAATGGAATTCTCGACTTAGGTCAGTTTTTTCAAAGGCTTAAAAAAGAATCCGGTATACTTAGTATCAGCCAAGTCAAAGTGGCACCGAGCGAAAAGATCTTTGAAACTATTTCAAAGAATCTTTCAAAAATATGGGCAATAAGATTCTACAATTTTTAAGAGTAGCGCTATTCAAGCCAGTGACCCTATTATCAAATAATGATAAAGAAAAAGAAGCTGTTTACGTTCCACGAGGACCCTATATAAGGTGGTCATACTGGAATATTAACAACAATAGCCAAGATTACTATTGGAAAAATATGACACGAGATATATCAATATATACAAAAATTTAATAAGTGTCAAAAAGCAAAATTAACCAAACATACAAAAACTCCATTGACTATAACCGAATCGCCACAACTGGCTTTCGATAGGGTAATTGTGGATACGATCGGTCCACTTACAAAGTCACAACAAGGAAATAAATTCGCAGTAACTTTAATCTGCGATCTAACAAAATACCTTGTAATAATACCAATAAAAGACAAAAGTGCAAAAACGTACGGTCCAATGAATATAAGAATATAAAAATTCGATAATTGAAGATTTATGCAAAAATCTGCAAATTAAAAACATAACTTCTACTGCACATCATTACCTAGGATAAACCCACTTTATAACATAGAAGATTATGCAAAGGAATCAAAATTTAGATTAGAACAGCCCTATAAAAGAGCCAGAATTATGTTAGAACAGCACAAAGCTAAAAATAGGGAGTTATGTATATGGTAGAAAAATAAACAATACCGAATTAGAAATAGGAGATAAAATTTATTAAGAAATGATACGGGCCATAAGTTAGAACCTAAGTACTTAAGTATAGAAGCAATAGAATATAGGGATAACATTCTAATTAAAGATAAAAAGAATACAAAACAAATAGTGCTTAAAGGTAGGATAACAATTTTTTCCTAATCAGTTAACATATTAAAATACAAAAAAAAAATTAATAAGAAATGATACGGACCATAAGTTAGAACCTAAGTACTTAAGTATAGATGCAATAGAATATAGGGATAACATTCTAATTAAAGATAAAAAGAATAAAAAAAAAATAGTGCATAAAGGTAGGATAACAATTTTTTCCTAATCAGTTAACATATTAAAATACAAAAAAAAAAAACAAAATTTTTATTAAAAAAAATAAGTATAAGAAAAAAAAACAAAATTCCACATTTTATGACACTATACACATATATATATGTCGGAGCGTAGCTTGTATTATTTAAATCACTCATTGTCTTTTTTACTGTTTTTTTACTTTGCACTACTTTCACTTTTTCACTTGTATTTTTCAACTGTACGGCTAGTTCCCTGGGAGGTTGTTGACTCAATCTTCAATCTTTAACATTAATTCATTCTTAATTTACACAATATTTAAATCATTATGAATCAACCCTTTCCAAATTTAGTACCATTTCTGTACTAATAATAGTCATAATCGTACTAATAATAATTCATTTACATTATTTATCGAATAATATCATCAGTTTTTACATCTTCAATTTTTACATCATCAATTATCAATTTTTACATCAATCGCAACAACAACTCCTTCTATTGGACCAGATACCATCGCAGCAATCGATAATTGTATATCTCAACACACACTTCATTCATACTGTCTATTTCAACATCTTAAGTACCGTCTCTTTCAACGGTTTCCATACCGTCTCTTTCAACGGTTTCCATACTGTCTTTTTCAACAGCTTCCATACCGTCTCTTCAACGGTTTCTCTAGACAGACTCTCATCGATCTCAAACTCGCTGCGTATCTGTCCATCTGGCAATCTTCTAATACTTTCATGTGAATATTTTTATTGTCTCTTGTTCTTTAGATTTTTTAACAAATACCATACTCTTATGCATCACACGCCATGATCAAAACATTTGTTTTGCACTTGTGCTTGCGTTATGACACGGCCATTCTGACAAACTACACGTCCTCGTGTAGGTAAAGATATTGCCACCATATTAATCATCTTTTTACAGGTCTTAACTTTATTATCTAAATCAAGTACAATTCATCTCTCTCTCTTAGACGAATAACCATCGTCTCTCATAGACGGATAACCATTCTGACATTCACACATCCTCGTGTAATGAAAAAATATCAAGTTCCAAGACACTGAACTTAAGCTTTTATTCTTAACCATAACATACAGAGTAACTTTTTTTTTCTTTTTATATATATATATATATAGTCCCCTTCCAGGACTTCAGTAACCAAAAATGGGCCCTTAAATTTCGGGTCTAATTTCGTTTGGTGTCTCTCCTCGTTTCTTAGCAAAACATACACCTGAACCTCGCCATGTGCATCTTGCCAGGATCTTTGGGTCAATTCGACAGCAGTTAGCAAATTTTTGAGCGTACTCATAACACGCTAAACTTGACCGTTTGCACGACTTGCTCCAGTTGCAATTAGATGAAGTTTTATATTTTGTGAGGAACAAAATTCAGAGAGTCGAGAACTTGAAAAGCACTTTCCCTGGTCAGCAACGATACGATTTGGTATCCCGAATAGGGCAATTGAAGCTTTTAAGGCAGCTTTCTGTGTCTATTTAAGAGGGTGTGATAAAGGTGTACAAATTTCGTGAAGCCATCAATCTGAACGATGACATATTCTTTGTCTATATGTATGTATATATATGTATGTGCATATACAAATGTACATACATATATGATTATGCTTAGCTGTAGATTTATGTGAATATGTTTATGTACATACGTCAATGTATATATATAAACATATTCAGGTGCACAATTATATTTTAATACATATATGTTTAATTGTTTATACTTGCAGCAAAGTGTTACAAGTTGAGCTCATTGTATTGAATGATTATTTGTATGAATATACTACCACAGACCATCTAAATGTTCGTGGCACCACCGGTAGACAACGTGTTCTACTCTTTCTTTGAATCTGGCGATGTAAGATACCTTTTCTTACTACTCTTTCTTTCTTACTTCTTACAGCTAAGATTACTCGCTTCTCGGTGATTTTTTCTAACACGAGTTGTGGCTTAGAAGGAACTAGATTCCTGGAAAAGAAGTCTGCATGAGCCATGCGTTTTCCCTCTCTATATTGGATATCAAGAAGAAGACTATCCCTTACAATTTAGAGCGTTTTTGGATCAAGGTTCACAAGTTTCGTTCATTTCAGAGAATGCAACTCAACAGTACGTCTACGACGCAAACAGGCTCACATCACGATTACTGGGTTAGCAGATACTAAAATCACAGATGCGGCAGCAGAGGTGCAGCTAGTCATAGGATCAATCTACAACCCACATGCGAAATACAAGTTGCTTTTTTTCCTATGGTCAAGCTTGAAGGAATCGACTGGTGCTTGTTGCGGTCGAATTGCTAATCGGATAATTAAATTTTCACCGGGTATTAGTAGCAATGTTGCCACCGTGCTTTTGTGATCCAACGGTAGATCGGGTCGTTTCTTTAAATGCCGTTATTCATATGCAAATCCTGTTTGTATAATTTGCTCGGTGATTATTCCACGTGCTTGGTCTAACTCTTCCAACTCTGAGTCGTTGGTTTCCAGTTCTGCTTGTGACAGAACCGTAGCACATACGCCCTATTCACTACAACCGGTAAAATGAATTTCTGTGAGTTACCATATATATTATGTATATATGGTATTGCATGTATTGTGGTCAACCGATTAGCCACAAACGTGTGGAAATGTGATGCACATGAATTAACCTAAGAGAGTGCCACTGTATAGTCTGACCAGAGATACATATAAGTCAACACTTCTGAGTTCTAATTGGAGATCCTGTCGAACTCTATCCGTAAGTTCAGTTCCAAGAACAGCTGCACATAGTTTCAGCCGGGGCAGTGGCTGTTTTTCAAGGGGAGCCACTCTCGACTTGGCGCACAACAATCTGACTGAAATTTGTCCATTTTTATAGATTGGTCGGATATAAACTGCCGCTCCATACGCCTTTTCTGATGCACCAACAAATGCATGCAGTTCTTTTGTAGTGGCGACCTTGCCATCAAAAATATGCCTTGGAATTTTCATGTGGTTTAGTGCCTGTACATCCTCTCGGTAGGCTTCCCATTGCTTCTCCAAATACGGCGGTGGGTCATCATCCATCTCAATTCGTTCGGTAGCAACATCTTGAAGAAACATTTTCGCTCTTACCACTAACGGTGCGAACAGCCTTAGAGGATCGAAGATTTGACCTACTTCAGATAGCACCACTCGTCTGGTTATTCCTTTTGTATGTCTTTGAGCCTTTCCACATAATTGATCTTCTTTGGGTGCCCATATGATTCCCAATGTTTTGACACTTGTTGATTGAGATTGATGTCAGCAATCGTATCTTCCTTTGGAATTTCCTTTAGAAGTTGAAAGCCTTAGGTCTCAGGATTTCTAGAAGCTCTTGTCTTATTTACTGTCTGCTCCTGTGAGACCATCATCAACCTAAAAGTCATTTTTAAATGCTAATGCTCCAGACGATAATTTTCCCGCCGCCGTGGTGGGTATCGAGGAAGAATTTTTCACAATAGTCTTCCTCCGGACTCCTGAAACTTTTCATTGGCTCTAGTGTGACTAGCTGCCAGAATCTTTCTAGAGATTCCTCTGGATTCGTCATGCCTACCGTACATGTGATTGAAGCTGACGTTGACATATGAATTCTGCCAGCAATAATCCATCCAAACTCTGAATTTTGTAATGCTGCCCCGTCTTCTTTCTGGTAGCAGTATAGCATAGTGATCATCAGCTCCCAACAGCATATCAATTTTTCCTGGTTTATCAAATGTTGGGTGCATTAATAGAATGTTGTCTGGTAATGTGACTTTCTGCGTTATTTGTTCTGTTAATCACCTATTATGTGTGGCAATACAAATGCCTCAACAACCAAGCATACTCGCGCCTTGCTTATCTATGGTTGACCATCCACTGGATTTGTGAGTCTCCTTAATTTTTATCGATAACATCTTCACAAGTCTGTATCAGACGAGATTTGCTTGCGATCCTCTATCCAGGAGTGCCCAAAATTCTCCTTTCCTGTTATTAATCCTGTTTGACAGTACCTTGGCTCTTGCCAACAGAGTGTATTTTCTACCAATTCCTTATGCGGAAGCATACGTGGCAGCACAATTAAGACGCTCTGCTAGGGATTTCATTTTAAAATTTTCACATTGGAAGATTAGTGCTAATGGCACGCTCATAACAGGGTCCAGCCGAAGCCTGTGCGCATAGCGATTGGCCGCCCGCCAACTCATGGTAAAATCTTTTCAAGCATCACCTCCGTCATCACGTCCGCGCCCAAGACCAAGGACACAGACGACGTTCGGTAGAAGGTGTCGTCTGCCCGGATGATGCCATCTTACATGCTGGCAACCTGCTGGTCCAACGGAGAGCTGGGAGTGCGGCAGCACAGGCCATCGACCTTTTTCAGTAGTACTTTTAACCGCCATCCCTCGCTGATCGGAGACCGAATCAGTGCTGCCATCTGTTTCTCTGTTCCAATATTGATACGGATAAATGTAGGACATTACGTACACATAGTAACTACTGGCAGCTCGGCCCTTCTTTTTTGGGAGGACAGCTACTGGACGCTACTAAAGTTTCACGTTGAGAGTTTGTTTTCTTTCTTTTGGAGAAAGAAAGATCAGCTTCGCGACTGGTGGTTTCACAATACTACGAGAGCAGAGTGACGTCCATGACGTCATTGCCGGGGTACGTTTGGTGGTTTCGCCCGAAACGCTATTCGTTGCGTAGAAGGTTGTCATTTTTGAGTACAACAAGATCGCATATTTCATGATTTTTACACTTAATTCCAGCCTCCCACAACCCCTCCCATTTGTGGTGCCCCGGGAGGACCAGCAATAGTGGGATAAAATTGTATGCTGGGTAGACATTAAGAAATCTTTTTCCGAAAACTCTGGACGCCCCTACGAAGTTTTTACCATTGTCGGATTGCAATTGCTGGGGAAACTCTCCCTTTGACAAGAATAGAGCGAATGCTGCCAGGAACGTTCTTCCAGTGTGCGAATCATCGTCAACTTGGGAGAGGACAAAAGCTTCTAACGGCTGTGACCGGCGTTGGACTATTCTCCGGTCGGGCGTTCTTGTGCAAGAGCGTATTGTGATGACCCTTGCATGTGAATCAGTTATGCTGACTCGGGCAATCTTTTACTTGATGCCCTCTTGCGAAACAGTTCAGACACAAGTACTTTTTTCTTTATATATGCGGCACTCTCGTTTAAAGAGTTAAACAGAGATTGCAGGACTTGGGTTTGGATGTGGGAGCTGAAATAGCCATTGCAGTTGTATTTTTAGCAACTTTGAGCTTACAAAACCGCTCGGTGCGGAAATCGTCCATCGTTTGCCACTCTGGAATGGCAGTCTTATCTCCAAGAGATTGTTCCCACAGTGAAATGGTGATTTTCGGCAATTTAATCGAACAGAAGAAAACAAACATGTCACCCCTCGTGCTGACTGGCAGGCCACAGTGCTCGAACTACGAATGGATGCACGCAAGCCATTCTGGTGATCCTGCATTGCCTAGCCCGACTCATTAGAAAAATTGAGGCAGGTCAAGAAGTGCTCTGAATTGGCTGTTCACGATAAGTCGCTAATTTTCGAAAAGCTCAACTGCACCACTCGTTTTCGCTAGGAGATGTTACAGTTTTTCAACGGGGTAGTTCGAGAATCGCTTATGTAGATGGCCGTTAACAAATCACGGAACGTAGGCCATTCAAGGTAATCTTCCGTAAAGACCTCTGTGTCAATGGGTAGAAGTCGACAGCCTCGTTCTGCTGGTGCAGAGCTGAACCCATGACGGTTCTGAAGATTAGGCGCAGACGCTTTATGGCTAAGCTCGCTTAATCAAGCCGTGCATCGTAAACTTGGTAGCACTTGCCATATTTAGCTTGAACTGCTAAATTTTTACAGCTACCGCCTCTATTGTCTGGGAGTGCCTCGCATATCTCATGTTCCTGGTCGACCTTTATCCACAACGTTCGAACTTGATCACGACGGACTTAGAGCGTAAACAGGCTTACCTCGGACAATGGAGTGACTTGGATGTCGAGTTCGAACTAAATTAGTTTATCGCCGATCGAGATAAGTTTCTGCAACGCCATGGTGGAAGCATCTAGAGTCCTTTTGGGTTCGGACCGAGTGACTCTTGGAGCGGTTACCACAATCTGTGGGTGTGGTACCAGTGACTTGACCATTTTTTGGCTTGCTCGACGTAGCTCTGACGTTGCTTGCTGAGAGGTCGTGCCTATTGGCGCGGAATTGAGAGCTTAAGGACTAGAAATGGTCTGAAGCGCTCTGAAAGGAGGAGTAGTAGGGCTGAGTACTCCTCTGACGCGGACTTGGAGAAAAAAATCGAAGATTTGCGCTTTATCGTCCTTTAAGGGGCTCGTGCTCATAATCTCACGGAATGGCTATTCTGATGGTAATGGACTGGTTTGACACGACTTGGAAACCACAAAGCGAAATGGAACGTTTGGAGAAAACTCGGAGCGTTTCCAAAAACCCCAAGGAATGGATGGAACGCCATGGACAACGAAATGGACCGTTTGGGATATTTTGAAACGTTGACAAAAAAGCCCTCGAATTGCAACGAAATTTATAAACACGAAATTGAACGTTTGGGATGAAGGGTCTTGGACTTTAAATGAAATCCACAAATACGAAATGGAACGGTTGGAACTCCTTGGAACGAAACCCACCAGAGGTTGAAAATTCGTTGGCAACCAACACGCGAAAAATTGAAAGCTAGGTAGTGGGATTGCCCTTTTTTTTTTGCAACAATGGATCTGGAAAGCGAACCGATCGGGACCAGAAATCAAAACCGAATAATAAAGAATAAAAAAAGCTTCGTTTTTTGAACCTAAACGAAATTGGCATGAATTTAAGAAATTCAGGGTCAAACTGAATGATCGTCTATAGTGATGGGATATGACGCGGAACACAAATTTTCAACAGTTAAAAATTTTTCTCCTTTTCTTCAACGTGACCCTTCAGCGTATATACCCCACAAAGTGCCTGCCAATTCAGGGTATACAGCACAGCTACTTTTGGTCATCTGCTTTGTGCCGGTCTTTTGGCACATGAGTTTGCACCTGTGCCTGTATACAGAGGTTAAGCGGGCCTTATGTATGCGCGTACATAGGATGCAAGGGATAGCGGAATTTTTTCGCGGTTATTGAAAAAATAGTAATATAGATATTTGTGTGAAAATTAAAAATTTTATGGATATAATATATAATTTTTTTTTTTTTTTATGTTAATATTTTATGTGTGTTGTCTCAGCTTCAGACAGCTTTTACAATGAATTTGAGCTTTATAAATTGAGTCGATGTTATCGAGCACTCGGTGTTGGTCGTCTGTCCAAAGGATGTAGACGCTTTAGCCTCGAGAAGTTGACGGCCAAATCATTGGCTAAGAGATTCGGATGAGCTTCGAGGCGGTCTCTACAGCGCGTGCTGTGTCGGCCTATTAGACCAGCTATCGTGTGTGGGCCCAGGTCGTAGTGGAGAACTACTCTAATGCGACGAAGCACTTTAATCTGCATGGTATGGACCTTTTTTACAGTAGATGTAGTGTAGTATATTCATACAAATAATCATTCAGTACAATGAGCTCAACTTGTAACACTCAGATGCAAGTATAAACAATTAAACATATACGCATTAAAATATAATTGTGCACTTGCACTTTATATATATACATTGATGTATGTACATAAACATATTCACATAAATCTACCGCTAAGCATGATCATATATGTATGTACATTTGCATATGCACATACATATATTCACCTAAGCAATGTATGCACAAGCGTAACATGAGCTAGAGCCAGGCCAGCGTGTGAACGCTGACCAAGCACTTTGATGCATGCGCTCCAACAATATGTATGTATGTACTGACACTCTCCCTCTCTTTTGTAGCTGTCGCATAAGTCGCAGCATAAGAATATATATGTAAACTTAGCTTAAGCAAAATAATAATTTGGAATAAAGAATCAATCTGAAAACTAGAATCAACTGACACTGACGTGTCCGTCTTCAATATTATTTCTTCTCAAATGGAACCCGGTCATTACATGGCGACCGTGACAGGACTCTAAAGGACCTACAAGGACTCTCCATGCTACAAATATTCTGTGTTCGAAAAGAGAAACATAAAGCTGCTAACAAAAGCAACAACCAACGGCAGAAGAACAATGAGAGGCCCAATCCAAGTAAACCAAAACAGCATCAGCAACAACAGCAACAATAAAAAACCAACAAACACAAAAATATCTGATAAAGATACAAACAACTCTTCATCCAATCAAAAAAAAATACGCAAAGCAATGAAATAGTAGCTAACCCTTTAAACTCAAAAACTCAAACTACAACTAATAAGAAAAGTGGCGACAATTCGGCCATTAAATCACAACGTTCGGGAAATTCAGAAGATAAAACTCGTGATTCTAAAGCAAACAGAGGTGAAAAAAATTCCAGAGATTGTTAAAAATCCACTCGCAGTAGCGAACCAAAAGAAAACCAACCAATCAACCAACAAGGAACACGAATGAACAGTGAAGATATTCCCTTTGCGCAGAAATGCGCAAGCCTTAACTTGCCTTTAATTTAATAATTCTAATTATAAGCTTAATAGCAAGTTGGAGCACGAAAGTGCAACTTGCGAACTACTAACTTTCTGCTAGGCTATTACTAACAATGTGGTTGGAGAATTTTTTTTTTAAAACAATAAAACAAATGAAATGTATACCTGAATTGTGAGCCAACCACATTCTCTATAATTTTTCCACGTCTCTGGCTCGCTGTGCAAGACACAGTTGAGATAAATATTATTTCTCTCTTACTTTTTTATCCCCTTCACGAATAATTTAAATAAAAAAAAAAAATATGCATGAATCCATAACAATTTAATTTTAATATTTCAAATAGAAATGAAATTCAAGCAAATATGTACCGGTCAAAACATATTTATGAAAAAATTAAAATTAAAGCAATTGCTAAACAAAAGTTTTTAACCTGTCTTTATGAACTTTATTTCATATTTTTGTATACTTGTAATAAATAAAAACAAAAAATCCCATACGTATGTTTGATAATAGCATAATCAAAATCAGTGGACTCCACTGCAAATGTCATAAATAAAATTGAATCATCAAATGCTGATATGAGATTAACGAACATACTACTATTAATAATTGTCATAATATTGTGCGCATATGTATTATATAAGGCTTACCTCTTACACAATAAATGTGTAACAAAAAGAGCTCTAAGCCAAGCTAATGATCTAGATAAGATCTAAAAATACATATGCACACAAGCAATGATAAATCAAAACCTTTTTAACAAAAGATAAAATATATATATATATATAAAAAAAAAAAAAATGACCCATTGTGACAGGTACTTTGAAAAAATAAACAACAGGCACCCTAGCATAGTCCAAGACTTAATTGAGGTTTTTAGGAGCGAGGGAAGTACCTCACCTCAACGCTCCATAAACTTAGTGCAAATTAGGTTAGCTTACCTTGACATAACGGGCAAAGATTTCCCAGGTATTGGATAGCCCACAACTACAAATTTCGAAAAAATATTGTAGATCTTATGGAAAAATCCATAAAAGTAGCTTATAGTAGATTATTAGCTAAGACTCCTTTAAGAAAAGACGTGCCCGGATGGGTCCACGAACTTTTCAAGGACTCAATTGCGCTGATAAACATATCAGAATCGAGTGCAGAAGCAATAGATTTAACAGACTCAGATATAGAAATAATAGACATAGAATAGTAAAACCTTACACATTTTCAAAATCTTTTTCTTAAATTAACAACAGGTCTAAACGACAAATTCCTTTTTTTTTTAGTAAAATGGGTTCTCAAGAATCCAAAATAGAAATAGAAATTAATCTTAACAAACTATGGTTACTTCGGATGATATAATAGGAAAAGCTAGAATACACGCACAAGAATTAACTAAATCTTGTAAGTGTCTCTCGCAGAATAGAGAAACATCCCAAGACACAGTAACCAAACACACGAAGATAATAACCGAGAATCTTCAAGCTATTAGAGCAGTATTAACTGAACACTATAGCAAACTAAAGACATGGCAAAAAACAGCCGCAAATGCGTTCTACGGTGATTGCAAACAAAAAGCAATAACTGTGCTAAACAGACACAATATTGAATTCAAACAAACATCTGATTTGGAAACTTCAATAGTGTAGTATACTTTTAGGGATAAGATTAGGGCACATACTTTTAGGGATAGATTATAAGTAATTAGAACTTAAGCATAATGTCTAGCTTTAAGTACCGTTAAGGACACTAGCCATAAGACCAATGTAAACGTTCTCCTATAAATACCGGGCTTGCGGCCCCAATAAATCACTTCAAGTCAAACCTTGCCTTCGCCTGTTTCATGGCGATCCTGCCTAACATTGGCAACAAACAAAAAGGCAATAAGAAAAAAAAAATCCTTGCCATACATAGGCAAAGTGATAAAAGGACTCACATACCGATGACCAGGACCATTACCCAAATAAAGCGGCGAGGTGGCCTTCTCGTCAGACTTAGAAGGCAGCGAGCGGCCCTGCTGGCCCAAGTAAACAGCGACCCACCACCACCATGGGCAGAGGCATGCCAAATTTGGATTAGGATATGCCGACTTGAGGAACAGCAGCAACAACAAAAAGAGGCAAAGCAGCACAACCAACAGCAGCAGAACCGACCAGCAACAACAGCAGAAAAATAAATCAAAAAAATCAATTTAATAAAAAAGTGTGCTAATATATCTAGGCACCTTTGTGGCAAGAGGCGATCTTTGCGCTGCCATCATAAATCAATTTAAATATACATATGTGTAAATATTAACGAAAAAAAAAATACATATATATCTAAATAAATTTAATATATTGTCTATACAATTTTTTTTTTTCAATAAGTCTATCATTGCAAAAAAAAAAAAAAAAATACCCTAGAAAAGAGAAAACAAAAACAAAAAATCACATATTTTCAAATATACACTAAAATGAAAACTACACAAAAACGAAAAAAAAAACAAATATATACATATACAATTAAATATAAAATTCCAATCAGCCGTATATACCCCAAAATACCCTAACAAAGAGCACATGTCAACCATGTGCACTCAAAATTGCACAAACAACATAAGCACAGTTGTAAAGCTCGCCACGATCAAAGCGAGCTTCTAAAAAAAAAAGCTCAAGAAAATTTCACAAAGCTTGCAAGCACACATAAAGCTTTCTGATCGCAGCAAGCTCCACAATATCAAAACTGCCCAATAACGAAGTCTAAATACCCTATAAGAAAAATTACAAAATTTTTTTTGGAAATAATTAAATATTATAAAATAGAATTATAAACAATTTGAAAAAAAAAACACAATAACAAAAAAAAATATAGGAGAATCAGAAAATGAAATAATTAAAAGAACAAAATTATTTTAACGTAATTTCAATGGACCAGAACATAGAAATATTGAAAGAAAAATTTCAGAAAGCATACAAGTGCCTAAACAAAACAATTTATAAACAAGCACCTTGAAACTATCTTCGACAGTTATAATAGAATAAAGAGTAGCAGTACAGACATATGCAATGAATCTAGCAGTAAAAGCTTTACTGAGCTAATATATAGTTTAAATAAACAACTAATAAGTATAGCAACAAAACATAATATAAAATTCACAATACCGGTAGATTCGAATCTAGAAGCAACTTTTGAACCTCTAGTAGCAAAAGACACAGAAGAACCAGCTGTAAAAGATAACCCAGAAGACATTCAAGATATATCAGGTGTAAAAGATAACCCAGAAAACATTCAAGATAATACAAAACCAAAGATGGTGCAAACAAAGATTGAATTTCTTAATACAGCTTCTAAGCTGATTCAAGAGTATGATGGTGGAGTAGAAACAATTCAAAGTTTCATAGATTCACTGGAATTAATCAACGAAATAAAAGCAGAACATGAAGAAACAGCTATTAAAGTCATAAAAACAAAACTAAAAGGGGACGTTAGACTACTAGTTACTAATGAAAACACTATAAATGGTATAATCCAAACATTAAAGAAAGAAATTAAGGGTGAAACAGTTCAGGTAGCAGAGGCAAGATTAATGAATTTAAAACAAAATGGCAAAAACGCAAATTCATTTATGTCAGAAATAGAAAATCTTACTAAATCATTGAAACGCGCATTCATAACAGACAACGTAAACCCTGAAACAGCAAAGAAATATGCCACTCAAACAGCAGTGAAATCAATCATAAAGAACTGCGATAACGAAAAGGTCAGAACAATAATAGAAGCAGGCAATTTTACTGAAATGAATGATGTTATAGCTAAATTTGTAAATACATCTACAAATATAAAACAAGATCACAGCGTGTTTTATACTAAAAGAAACAATTACACAAATAGGAACTCGTACAATAATAATAGAAATTATAATAATAATTACCAAAATAGAAACCCAAATGATAATACTAACTATAACAATACTAGGAATTACAATAACTATAGTAATAATTATAATCGAAGAAATTATAACAATAGATATACCAAAACTAATTATCCTCCTAAAACACAACAAAATAATAATGTTAGATTTACAAATATAGAAGAAAATTCGGAAAACTCCGAAAGTCCTCTGGTGTAAAAAATCGAACAAATAAAATATATAATTTAAATTGCAACCTTAATAGCTACATAACTTTAAACTTTGACGATGTAGGGACAATAAAATTACTATTAGACACAGGAGCTGATGTATCACTAATAAAACAAGAAATATTAAGAAAAGACAATACAGTTAACATACAAAAACGGACAAAACTTAGTGGAATAGGCAAAGACGTCCTATTTACAATAGGCGAAACCAAACTAAAGGTCAGCAACCTCTCAACGGTACACACCTTCCAAGTAATAGAAAATGATTTCCCCATCCCATGTGACGGAATCTTGGGGCTTGACTTTATAAAAAAATTCAATTGCACACTCAATTATTCCACCAACAAATTGATAATAGATCCATATAAATCAAGATATAAAATTATAATCAATATAGGGATCAGTCAAAACACACATGTATTCCATATCCCATCTAGAACAGAAAAAATTGTACGCATTACAATATCCTCAAACGACAATAACATCTTTATCCCTAATCAAGAATTACACCCGGGGGTATTCGTCGCAAACACTATTGCTTCCAAGACTAACCCATATGTCCGCATATTAAATACTAACAACACAGACGTGCAAATTGCAAATATAAACCTATTAAATGAAAAACTGTCCGATTATGAAATCTTAAAAATAGACAAACAACATGATTCAAAACATAAATCCACAATAATGAACAAACTAGCACCCCATTTTCCCGATTTCGTAAAAGAACCTCTACATAAATTATGCTCAGAATTTAATGATGTATTCGCAATAGAATCTGAACAAATATCGTCCAACAATTTCTATAAACAAAAATTAAGACTCAAAGACACAACACCAGTCTACACCAAAAACTACAGGATAGCACACAATCAAAAAACCGAAATCAATAAACAAGTGGACAAATTGATCAATGATGATATTATTGAACCATCAATGTCTGAGTTCAATAGTCCGATTTTATTGGTTCCTAAAAAAGCGCTACCTGGCAGTAAAGAAAAACGGTGGAGATTGGTAGTTGACTATAGAAAAATTAACAAACAACTAGTAGCGGATACATTCCCACTACCCAGAATGGACGATATCCTTGACCAGCTAGGACGCGCTAAATACTTCTCTTGTTTAGACTTAATGTCAGGATTTCATCAAGTAGAATTAGAAGAAAAATCTCGGGACATAACATCATTTTCCACAGATAAGGGCTCATTCAGATTCAAGCGATTACCATACGGATTAAAAATTGCACCAAACTCGTTTCAAAGAATGATGTCCCTTGCATTCACGGGTCTATCACCATCCCAAACATTCCTTTATATGGATGATCTAATTGTAATTGGTTGCTCTGAAAGTCACATGATCAGAAACTTAAGGGATGTTTTTGAAACTTGCCGAAAATATAACCTAAAATTGCACCCAGACAAATGATCCTTCTTCAGACATGAAGTTACTTTTCTAGGACACAAATGCACAAATAAAGGAATTTTACCAGACGAAAGCAAGTTCAAAACGATTCAAGATTACCCGACTCCCAAAAATGGCGACGAAGCCAAAAGATTTGTAGCATTCTGTAATTACTACCGTAGATTCATTCCAAACTTTGCATACCATGCACAATTTATCAATAGATTATCTAGGAAAAATGTAGAATTTATCTGGGATGCAAACTGTCAAGCAGCTTTTGAATACTTAAAAAACAAATTATTAAGCCCACAAATACTTCAATATCCAGATTTTAATAAAAAATTCTGTATCACAACTGATGCAAGCAAGATCGCATGTGGAGCCGTCCTCAGCCAAGAATTTGATGGACTCCAATTACCCATATCATATGCATCTAAAGCATTTACAAAAGGCGAAAGCAATAAGTCAACAATAGAGCAAGAATTAACAGCAATACATTGGGCAATTCAATATTTCAAACCATACATATACGGGAAAAAATTCCTAATCAGAACTGACCATCAGCCATTAACATACCTATTTTCTCTAAAAAACCCATCGTCAAAGCTTACTAGAATAAGGCTAGATTTAGAAGAGTTCGATTTTACTATAGAATACATCAGGGGACAAGAAAATTTCGCAGCGGATGCTCTCTCCAGAATTGAATTTGAAAATATAAAAAACATAGAAACTAATAAAATACTTAAAGTAGCAACAAGATCAGAAACAAAAAAATTAGTACATAAGAAAAACAAAATTAACAATAGCAGAATAGAAACACCAAGAATATATGAAATAATAAATCCTAGCGAAGCCAAAAAATACGCGCAAATTAAATTCAAAAAGTGCAAATGTTTTATTACCAAAAATAAAGAAAAATTACTCTCCTTCAACATAGGTGATTTGATCATTAGTGGAAGAATAGATCTAGATCGATTCCTTCCAAGGCTTGAAAAAGAAGCCGGTGCTCAAAAAATCTATAAACTAAAGATAGACATGTCAGAAAAACTATTTAGGTCACTTACACCTAATGAACTAAAACAAAAAGGAAAAAACACATTAAAACATTTAGAAATAGCAGTTCTACCCCAAGTAAAAGTTATAACAAATAAAGAGGAAATAAGAAATACATTAAATAAATATCATAATGACCCAATAGAGGGAGGTCACTGCGGGGTAAACAGAACACTAGGAAAAATAAATAGAGATTTCTTTTGGAAAAATATGTCTCGGGATGTTGCAACATACATCAAAAATTGCGAAAAGTGCAAACTAGCTAAAGTAACCAGACACAACCACTCCCCATTGGTCATAACACCAACCCCTGCAACCACTTTTGACACAATAATAATAGATACAATTGGACCATTACCAAAAACAATGAACGGTAATGAATACGCAGTTACTATTATCTGCGATCTGTCCAAATATCTCATATCAATACCAATACCAAACAAAAGTGCAAAAGCGGTTGCAAAGGCAATATTCGAAAAATTCATTTTAATTTACGGTTCAGTGAAAACAATTCTAACAGACATGGGAACAGAATATATGAATTCAATACTAATAGAACTTTGCAAAAATTTTAACATAACTAAAATTAATTCCACGGCGCACCATCATCAAACTCTTGGAACAGTAGAAAGAAGCCATAGAACTTTCAATGAATACATCAGGTCATATATATCCATAAAAAAAGACGATTGGGATGAATATCTAGCATACTTCACATATTGCTTTAACACCACTCCATCCACCGTACATGGTTATGCACCTTTTGAACTAGTCTTTGCAAAACATCCTAAAACTGTCCCATTCTCGTCTGAAACGGTAGAACCCATTTACAACATTGATGATTTCAATAAAGAAATAAAATTTAAATTACAAATAGCACAAAATAGAGCGAAACTGCTTATCGAAAAATTTAAAGCATTACAAAAAGAAACATATGATAAAAACACAAAAAAAGTATCGCTAACTGAAGGACAAGAAATACTTTTAAAAAATGATACAGGACATAAATTAGATAACAAATACACAGGCAAATATACAATACAGAGCATAGGTCCTAACAATAATATAGTAATAGCGGATGATAAAAACAAAAAGCAAACAGTACATTTAGATAGAATAAAAATAACATAAAAAGGATGTTAGAAAAATATAAATTTTTCTTTTTAAAAAAAGGAGGTGTAGTATACTTTTAGGGATAGATTATAAGTAATTAGAACTTAAGCATAATGTCTAGCTTTAAGTACCGTTAAGGACACTAGCCATAAGACCAATGTAAACGTTCTCCTATAAATACCGGGCTTGCGGACCCAATAAATCACTTCAAGTCAAACCTTGCCTTCGCCTGTTTCAATAGTACTGGAAGAAAAAACGCAACTTATGGCTGATGAAGAAATAAGTCAAGAAGAACCATCAATGATAAGTCTTAACAAACCAACAATTCTCAACGAAAACAACAAAATGGCACAAACGAGGGTAGAATTTATAAATACAGCCACCAAGCTGATACCATACTTCGATGGTGATAGTAAAAGTCTACCAGGTTCCATTGGAGCGCTTCGCGTTCTTGACACCATAAAAGAACCGCACGAAGCGGTAGCCATCCAACTCATAAAATCAAAATTAAAAGGTCAAGCGGCTAATAGCCTAAGCTCAGAAAAAACGATTGATGAAGTTATACAAAGACTATCAACTTCAAGGGTGACTCAGTAGATCTTTTAACAGCAAAAATTAAAAATCTACAGAGAAATCCCAATAACTGTGTTTCATACACAAACAAAATTACTGAGTTGACCGATGCCCTTAAAGGCGCATATATTTCGGATGGTCTTCCAACTGAACAAGCAATAAAATACACCACCAAAGTGGCAGTAAATGCTATGGTAGGTCATACCAAAAGTCCAAGAGTCTAATTATTAATGGAATCAGGACACTTTCAATCAGCTAAAGAAGCAATCACTAGATTTACCACTCTTTCAGTAGAGTCGGGATCCACAGATAGCTTCCAAAATAATGCCATCTATTATGCCCAAAGAAACCGTGGTAATTATAATAACAAATATAATTATCGCGGTAGAGGCAATGGTCGTGGTTATTATAATAACTATAATAACAACAATAACGGCCAAAATTCCCAACAAAACAGGAATAATAATAACAGAGGAAACAACAGAGGTTACAACAAGAATAATAGAGGTAACCGAGCAAATAACCAACAGAATGGTTATAACAATACCAATGTCCGAGTAGCACAAGATACTACTACGGGAAACTTCCAGACACCTCCTGATACTCAGCGCTAAATAAAAAAATATATACGGTTAACTTGAGTCTCAATAATTTCGTATTATTCAAAAATGTCTTAACAAACAAAAATTTAACATTTCTGATTGATACAGGTGCAGATATTTCAATTATAAAAGAAAATACTCCATACAAACAAAATTATAGATATTCGAGGCATAGGAGAAGGGATAATAAAATCCAAAGGACTAGCCTCAATTGAGCTACAAACAGACAAATACATTATTCCATATAAATTTCATATACTTCATGAAGATTTCGCAATCCCCTAGATTTCATGAAAAGATTTAATTGCCAATTGGATTACAAAAGTTCCGAGGATTGGTTAATAATTAGACCACCAAATCTAACGTATCCTATCTATGTTCCAATAACATTTAGTTCTGGTACTAACTCAACACTTCTACCAGCAAGGTCTCAAGTGATACGTAAAATAGAGTTGTCTTCAGCAGAAGAAAACATTTTAATTCCCAATCAGGAAATTAAACCAGGTGTTTATGTCGCAAACACGATTGCAACAGCCCAAAATGCTTTTGTCCGATTCTTAAATACCACAGATACATGCCAAATAGTAGGCATTAATAACATAAAATGTGAATCACTTTCGAACTACGATGTAAGGTACGTTTCATAATTATAACGCCACCCATATATTTCAAATATTGGTCTAACGGTACAATTTTCGATGTTACAATGTTCTACCGAAATACTTGTTGGGGCACGACAACAACATACAACAACTTTGGGATCAATAGGAATAACGGTACTTTTCTATTTACGCAAATTTGGTTTTGAGCTTGTTTCATAATTATAACGCCACTTTCAATTAATGCGTTTTTTTACTACAAATGTCAACAGTTAACAATTTTTTTTTTATGAACAATTAAAATTTGCTTTCCATTTTTAGAAATGACATTAAATATCCTTGTAGGCATCCTTAAAACTAAATTTTTAATTACATCTGGCTCAAACATCCATCCAAGCCCCGTCTATCGCATCTTTCAGCTCTTGTACGGTGTTAAACTGCCGATTTTCCCTGGAAACCTTACGTACTAAGATGCTCCAGAGATTCTCAATCGGATTGAGGTCTGGGGATCCTGCTGTCCAGTTCATAACTGGGATTTCCTTGGAACAAAACCATGACTTCGTCTCCGTGCTCCCTGGAAAGTCCAGTCTCTACCATCATTTTCATTGAAAAATGGGATGAGACAGTTTTCCAACACCTGGATGTAATCTGCACTCTTCATTCGGGGAGATTAAAACTGCAGTTTCTAACATCCAGCCTAAGAAAAAGCTCCTCAAACCATCACATTTCGTCCACCGAAATTGTGCTTGGAAAAAATGTATGGCTCTTTCCTCAGATCATGCCAATATCGTTGAAAACCAGTAGAACCATCCAAGTTCCATTTGTTTTTCATCCGAAAAAATTACCTCTAATTTATATCTTTATTGTAAACACGAATTTGGTTATTATTGTGTGATGCTTACTGATGACCATTGTCTGTTTATATGTTCAACAATTTTGAAATGGTTTGAGGAGCTTTTTCTTAGGCTGGATGTTAGAAACTGCAGTTTTAATCTCCCCGAATGAAGAGTGCAGATTACATCCAGGTGTTGGAAAACTGTCTCATCCCATTTTTCAATGAAAATGATGGTAGAGACTGGACTTTCCAGGGAGCACGGAGACGAAGTCATGGTTTTGTTCCAAGGAAATCCCAGTTATGAACTGGACAGCAGGATCCCCAGACCTCAATCCGATTGAGAATCTCTGGAGCATCTTAGTACGTAAGGTTTCCAGGGAAAATCGGCAGTTTAACACAGTACAAGAACTGAAAGATGCGATAGACGGGGCTTGGATGGATGTTTGAGCCAGATGTAATTAAAAATTTAGTTTTAAGGATGCCTACAAGGATATTTAATGTCATTTCTAAAAATGGAAAGCAAATTTTAATTGTTCATAAAAAAAAAATTGTTAACTGTTGACATTTGTAGTAAAAAAACGCATTAATTGAAAGTGGCGTTATAATTATGAAACAAGCTCAAAACCAAATTTGCGTAAATAGAAAAGTACCGTTATTCCTATTGATCCCAAAGTTGTTGTATGTTGCTGTCGTGCCCCAACAAGTATTTCGGTAGAACATTGTAACATCGAAAATTGTACCGTTAGACCAATATTTGAAATATATGGGTGGCGTTATAATTATGAAACGTACCTTAGTCCCAAACCTAGAAGACAATGTGTTCGGACTTGAGACCGAACCAATCACAACAAACAATTTTTATAAGCAAAAATTGAGACTTAATGATGATGAGTAGAAGTAGAAGAAATCCAACGTCAAGTTGGAAAGTTAATTGAACAAAATATTGTTGAACCGTCTGTATCACCATATAATAGCCCACTTTTATTAGTCCCGAAGAAAGCTCTTCCGGGCTCTAAAGAGAAAAAATGGCGATTAGTGATTGACTATCGCCAAATAAATAAGAAATTGCTGTCAGATAAATTCCCACTCCCCAGAATTGATGATATTCTTGATCAATTGGGTCGTGCTAAATATTTTTCATGCCTTGACTTAATGTCAGGTTTCCATCAAATTGAACTTGAGAAAAACTCAAGAAATATTATGTCCTTTTCAACAAGCAATGGTTCATATCGCTTCACGCGATTACCATTTGGGTTAAAAATAGCGCCTAATTCGTTTCAGAGAATGATGACAATAGCATTCTCAGCCAAGCTTTCCTTTATATGGATGATTTAATCGTTATTGGTTGTTCTGAACAACATATGATTAAAAATTTAACAGATGTTTTCAAACTCTGTAAAAAAAAATAATCTCAAATTACATCCAGAAAAATTTTCATTTTTTATGCACGAAGTGACATTTTTAGGTCATAGGTGCACAGATAAAGGAATCTTACCAGATGACAAAAAATTTGACGTCATCAATAATTACCCAGTCCCTACGGACGCAGACAGCGCTAGAAGATTCATTGCATTTTGCAATTACTATAGACGTTTTATTAAAAACTTCGCCGAATATTCAAGGCACATAACGAGATTATGTAAAAAGACTGTCCCATTTGAATGGACAACAGAGTGTTAAAAAGCATTCTAATATCTAAAAAAGAAACTCGTTGAACCAAATTTATTACAGTACCCAGATTTTAGCAAAGAATTTTGCATAATCACGGATGCAAGCAAACACGCGTGTGGAGCAGTTTTAACTCAAAACTATGATGGACTCCAACTCCCAGTTGCATATGCATCACGAGAATTCAGTAAAGGTGAAAGCAATAAGATTACTACAGAACAAGAATTAGCAGCAATACATTGGGCAATAACACATTTTCGACCATATATTTATGGCAAACACTTTACAGTTAAAACTGATCACAGACCTTTAACATATTTATTTTCTATAATTAATCCTAGTTCTAAATTAACACGCATGCGACTCGAATTAGAAGAGTATGATTTTACGGTAGAGTATCTGAGAGGTAAAGATAATTTTGTGGCAGACGCCCTATCAAGGATAACAATATCCGATCTAATTGACATGAACAAAAAAGTCCTGAAAGTCACTACCAGGTACCAAAGTAGACAAAACAATTTCTGCGCAGAAAATAAACAAGAACTATTGCCAAGGCAAAATCTTGAAAAAGCTTCCAAGCCCAACGTATTTGACGTTATTGTAAATGACGAAGTACGAAACGTAGTGATCTTGCGAATAACTGATTCCTCGACCACATTCAAACATGGCAAGAAAGTTATAGCAAGAATTGACATTTGCGATATTTATACCAATGGAATTCTCGACTTAGGTCAATTTTTTCAAAGGCTCGAAAAAGAATCCGGTATACTTAGTATCACCAAAGTCAAAGTGGCACCGAGCGAAAAGATCTTTGAAACTATTTCAATAGAATCTTTCAAAAATATGGGCAATCAAATTTTACAATTTTTAAGAGTAGCGCTACTCAAGCCGGTGACCCTCATCCAAAACGATGAAGAAAAATAAGCTATATTGTCTACATTCCATGAAGATCCAATTCAAGGAGGTCATACAGGCATAAATAAAACAATTGCAAAAATAAAGAGACGATATTATTGGAAAAACATGACTAAATATGTAAAAAAGTACATTAATAAATGTCCAAAATGCCTGACGTCGAAAACGACGAAACATGCACGATCACCTATGATTATAACCGAAACTCCACAATATGCTTTTGATAGAGTGATAGTGGACACAATTGGTCCACTACCACGTTCGGAAAATGGGAATGAATACGCAACACATTAATATGTGACCTGACAAAGTATTTAGTAGCAATTCCTGTTGCAAACAAAAGTGCAACAACTGTGGCAAAAGCCATAGTCGAATCTTTTATTCTGAAGTACGGTCCAATGAAGACGTTCATTACGGACATGGGAACAGAATATAAAAATTCCATTATAAATGACTTGTGCAAGTATTTAAAAATAGACAACATAACGTCTACAGCACACCACCACCAGACATTAGGTACCGTTGAAAGAAGTCATAGGACGTTCAATGAGTACATTCGTTCATATATTTCAGTAGATAAAACTGATTGGGACATATGGTTGCAGTATTTCGTGTATTGTTTTAACACAACACCATCAGTAACACATAATTCACATTGTCCATATGAACTAGTATTTTGTAGACAAAGTAACCTACCAATACAATTTAATAGCGTTAATACTATAGATCCGATAAATAACATAGAAGACTATTCTAAAGAAGTTAAGTTTAGATTAGAATACGCGTGTAAGAGAGCTCGAATTCTTTTAGAAAAAAATAAAATTAAGCAAAAAGAAATAAATGATAGCAAAGTATTAGATTTTAAATTAGAAATAGGAGACCAAGTTTATCTCAAGAATGAAACAGGTCATAAATTAGAATCTTCTTATATAGGACCGTTTGAGGTCATTAGTATAGAGAAAAATAATAATGTAGTTATAAAGAATAGGAAAAATAGGGAACAAAAAGTTCATAGGGATAGACTAAAAAGGAATAACAAATAAAACACAAAAAAAAAATATATATATATAACAAAACAAAACAAAAAACCCATAAAAAAAAAAATTTTAATAAGAATTGTTCACGCCACCGGGTGAACAGCAGTGAGCGGCGAAGAGCAGTGAAGAGTGAGGAGGGTTTTTTGATCCTCGGCATCTACGGTCACACCAGGAGGGGTGACTGGGTTTTTTCCAATGGGCATCGCCATTATACTGAATCGAGATTTTCACCCGAACACCCGTTCACCTCCTGTATATTATACTTTGCGATTTGTCACTTTTTCCAACCGAACCATTTCGTGTGTGTGTCGGTATATCTTGTGAATTAAATAAATCAAACATAGAATTAAAACGAAGTTTTCGCGCGTTTTAATCATTCTACTCACGTACGAGACCCTGAAGATATTGGCACCCGCCAACCACTTGATACTATATCGGGTCCTTCCGCCCCGCCACAAACATTGGTCCTTCGAGCCGGATATCCTTCCGCTCCTCCAGCTTGCATCGGCGGAATTCCTGATAAGTACAAAATTTCATTATTCGTTTCATTTGCCCCTACATACTAATAAAAGTGTGAGGTTTTCCCGCTTCTCCATAGCGACCAACACACTTTTACATATTGTATGTACATACCTGACCTGTTCCAAGGGTCCATGGTAGTTCCTAATCCTTAGCGTGTTTGTCCAACGTTCTCGTTTTCCATTACATTTCCATTTCTTTATTTACATTTTTCCCCGCACTTGTCCAAATCCACCTCTTTTACATATGCATTCACATGTACATGTAATTTCCACAGCTGTTTGCCAAGTCCGCGTAAAGGGTTAAAAAACAAAAAAAAATATTAAAGTGTTATAAAAAATAGAAAAAAAATAATAATCCAAGTGTTCACCGCGTTTTCTTATGTGTTGAAATAATTATTTTTAATGCCAAACTAATTTCCGCACGCGCGTATCTACGTACATACACACATCGTCATCTGTTGATGTACGCGCATATGTACATATCCATATACATATAATCCCTTCACACATTTACCACAACACAAAAGGCCAAAAAATATTGTTTTTTTTTAATAGCACTTAACGTATGCACCGCGATTTCTTGCGCGTTCGAATTAGGTGCGAAATTAATTCCCCACGCGCGTCTTTGGAAACCGGTGCACTTGCTTACATATGTACATACATACTTACATAGTCATACATTGCACATATGTACATATCCACAACACATAATCCATTTCGGTGTCGCTTATTGATTTAACACCACCCCACCTCCAATTAAATGACAATTACTTACGTTATTTTTGTTGTGAACAACGCGTGTGCACACATATCTATATACTCACCTGTGTACTTATGCATGTACGTACATACATAGATCAAGCATTTGTCCACATGCATTGATCGTTTGTTTTGTTTGCCTTCGCGCACAACACTCGCGGTGTGTAAAAGCGTTCTTTTGTTATTGGTTTTCTTTTTTTTTGCACAACCACAAAAAAAAATTATTAACAAAATATAAACAACGGCCGACAGCTGTTTTCGGAGTAGTGGTGACACGTGAGTCGAGTCGTGATATCGATAGGCGGCTCAAGCGCGCCAAGTTCAAATCACATTATTCCCGATTCCCTTTTTTTTCGCCTAATTATATATCCGCCCATATTTATAACTAAATACATATATATTTTTCCAGCACTATCGTGCCCACATTTATATATCCGTCCATATTCATAAATTATATATATATAATTTTCTCCGGCCAGTATTTTGCGCACATATATATATCCGCCCATATTTATAAATAAATACATATATATATTTTTTCCAGCACTATCGGGCCCATATTTATATATCCATTCATATTCAAAAATTATAAATATATTTCTTCCGGCCAGCCTTTTGCGCTCATATATATATCCGCCCATATTTATAAATAAATACATATATATATTTTTTCCAGCACTATCGGGCCCATATTTATACATCCGTCCATATTTATAAATTATATATATAATTTTTTCCGGCCAGTATTGTGCGCACATATATATGTCCAGATCCAGATTTATACGAAAACGTATTTTCTTTTATCCTATACATCTTTATTTATATATTTCCTCCGTGTTTTGTTTTATACGTACTCCCAGCGTTACTTACGAATCCATACAAACTTGTTTTGTAATCATTTAGCTTTGTCTACGTGCAAGTTTTGATCCGCACTCGTGCGTTCGTATATTGTTCCGAATCTATCCCCATTAAAAGGGCTCCGTTTCCGAGCCGCACGCGAGATAATTCTCCCGCAATCCTGCGGTGCACAGTGAGAAAGCTCTTGCGTCCTCATACAGTCCACTTCTCATTTCCTCAAATTTTCCTCATTTCCTCATTTTCTCAAAACCCACCAACTCGGTGTTCGACGGTAAGGTCGTCCCCTGAGTATGTCCACGGAGCCGTCCAAGACTGCGCCGAAGTCTAACGGTCTTTCGTCTCCCTCTTCAACTCCGGAGAAGGTTCGGCCTCCGATAACTCCGGCGACCGTGAAGCGTACGGATATTTCGCGCAAGTTCTCGTCTGTTCGCAGCCGCAGCGAATCCCCAAGATCCCGTCCGTCTTCGTCCAGCCTCCCTCAGGGTCGCAGATTCTCGGTTAAAGACTCGAGTGAACACAAAGGTCGTTCCAAGCTTTCAACCCAGCCCCAGATCCCGCACGTTGTTGTGACGAACTGTTCTGACGCTCCCGTCACCCGATCCGTATCACAACAGCGCAGAGAACACTCCAGAATGTCCCTCTCCGATTTCATTCTGGCGTGCGACGCATTGACTCTGTTCGAAGCTCGGGAGAGTGAAGCTCTAACTTCTGAAGTGCCCTTGTTTTCTATTAAAATGCACTTAGAGCAGCTCAAATCGCTTTGGTCAACTGTCGAGATGGAACACTCCCGTTGTCACAAGGCCTTGACAGTCCAAACCGACGAGGAAAGCTTGGCACACATAAGCCGCATCAAGGCGAAGCACGAATACGCTTATGCGGCGTATGTGCGATGCGGGACGTTGTTCGGAGAACGCATCGAACAGCTCTCGGCACAGATGACGAGTCTTATGCGTCAGCCAACCGCTCCGTCGAGGCCGGCGGGGCATAGAGTTCCTCCGTGTGAGGTGGAGACATTTGATGGCGACAGCCTAGCATGGCCCACATTCCGCGATTTGTTCGCTGCCATTTATATCGCCAACCCGTACTTGTCACAAGTGGAGAAGCTCTATCACCTGAACACCAAGACGCGAGGGGAAGCGAGAACCATCGTAGCTAAGTCCCCCCTGACGAATGAGGGTTTCCAGGCCGCGTGGGAGAACCTCACCGCACGGTACGAAAATAGCCGTCTGCTTGTCATGACTCAAGCCAGACAACTCCTTCAGATTCCCGCGGTGGCACAAGAGTCGGGCAAATCCTTGCGAGAGCTGCAGACTGCGTTTCAAGGGGGTCTTACCGCGCTTGAGCGTTCGGGTGTTAGTACGGAGAATTGGGATGAGAATTGGGACTTATCGCCATCTGCACTAGCAAATTGCCGAAGGCCACAATCCTCCTGTGGGAGCAATCAGTGCCAAATAAGACTGTCGTCTCAAATTGGTCCGATTTGAACCAATTTCTTACCGATCGGTATCGTGTCCTGGATGCCACCGAAGAACATAAGTCGGGCCCAAGTGTGCAAGCCATCCCCTTTGGCCCCCGCAAATCCTCTGCAACGATGAAGGTCCAAGCGTTCCCCGCGAAAGCCCAGCTCAAACCGGCTTCTTGTAAGCTGTGCCATCGGGAGAATCACCCTATACGGCTCTGCCCTAGTTTTCTTGATATGCCTGTTCACAGGCGGCTGGAAACCATTAGACAGCAGGGACTTTGTCTGAACTGTTTTGCCCGCGGTCATCAAGTGAAGGGCTGCTCCAGTGCGCATAATTGCCATACCTGCAAGGAACGTCATCATACGCTGTTGCATCCTAGTGATGTGTCCGTGTCCTCGCCGTCCGCTGCGCAAGTCCCACCATCCAGCGCCACAGAGGGTCCGTCCACGAGCAACCAGCTCACAAATGCTCAAAGTTATTTTGCATCTACCCCAGGCAGAGGCCTTTTAGGCACTGCGATTGTCACTCTGCACCATCGTGGTGTGGATCACCATATTCGGGCGTTGATCGACTCTGGGGCCGATTCAACTTTTCTCTCCGAGCGTGTCTTCAGCATGGTCCAGCCCCCCTTCTACCCAGTAGACGCTGCGGTTACTGGCATGGGCCAGAGTGATGGAGGCTGCGCTGACAAGGTGTGTCTGCTAATGCTGTCTCCCCCGTGTGACAGACTGAACAAGATCGAGGTCTCCGCCCTGGTCGTATCCAAATTGTCAGGGGCCATTCCAACAGCTCCATTCCTTAATACGGTTCCGACGCAGTGCCTCGATCGCCCCCTGGCTGACCCGTACTACAACAAGCCCGCGCCTATTGACATGATTATCGGTGTTGACCTCTTTCCCCACATCCTCGGAGAAACCATCTTTGGATGGGTTCTGTGTGGAGCTATCATGCCTGACCCTCCAGTGTCTCGATCAGTTTTCGCGGCACAGACGCGAGTTAGGCCAGAAGCAAAACTTGATGTACTCCTCACCAAGTTTTGGGAGGTGGAAGACCTTCCCGCAAAACCGGAAAAGGAGGATGACGTATTCTGCGAGCGGAACTTCCAGGAGACCACCCAAAGAGGAAAGGAAGGTCGATATGTTGTGTCCCTACCGTTCAAAGGTCCGAATAGCGTTGACTTGGGCCACTCAAGACCGATCGCGCTGGCTCAATTCCTGCGGAATGAAGCACGCCTTCTCAAGGATCCCGTCCTAAAAACGCAGTACGATGCCATTATTCAAGAGTACGAGGAATTAGGTCACATGATTCGGGTGACGCCTCCTCAAGATGGGAAAAACTTCTATCTCCCCCATCACGCGGTGTTTAAGCCCGATAGCACCACCACTAAGGTACGCGTGGTATTTAACGCGTCGAGCCCCTCCACACAAGGCGTCAGCCTCAACGATGTCTTGCACACCGGCCCCACTCTTCAGGCCGACCTCACGCTTCAGGTACTGAAATGGCGGTTCTTTCAATTCGTTTTCAACGCCGACATAACGCAGATGTATCGACAAATCCGAGTCGACCCCAGGCATACCCCCTTTCAGCGAATCCTCTACCGAAACCGCTGCAGCAATATTCAGGATTATGAGTTACAAACTGTCACGTTTGGGGTTAACTGCGTGCCATTCTTGGCGATCCGAGTCCTTTTACAACTGGCACAAGACGTGCAAGCGATGTATCCTCAGGCGAGCGAAATCCTTGCCGGCGCTCACACTGAAGCCGACGCCCGTCTCGCCATACGAGAGCTTCAAGCGACCCTCCAATCTGCCGGCTTCCCGCTTCGGAAGTGGACTTCCAATAAGAAGGAAGTACTTCAAGCCATTCCGAGAGAGCACCTGCTGCGAGAGGACTTTCTCGAGCTGGAAGACGCGAGCACTGCAAAAACCTTGGGCATCCGCTGGCAAGCTGCCGAAGACGTCTTCTTCTTCACCGTAGCGGACCCCCCCTTGGGAGTCGATCACCAAGAGGCAGGTTCTGTCCCATATCGCTAAACTCTTTGACCCCGCTGGTTGGCTAGCCCCATTTGTCATCCGAGCGAAGATATTCATGCAACAAATCTGGCTTACCGAACTGGGCTGGGATGATGTTCTGCCGCCTCTCCTGCTGCAGCAATGGCACGAATTCCTGCAGGATTACCCAGGCCTCAGTCGACTCCGCATTCCCCGTTGGCTAAACACCAGCGATAAGCTCTCGTGGGAGCTTCATGGCTTCTGTGACGCGTCACAGAAAGCGTATGGAGCAGCCCTATATGTGCGGGTTCGGTGCGGCGATCAAGTAGACGTCCATTTATTAACGGCTAAGACCCGTGTAGCTCCAGTCAAAACAGTCTCGCTGCCTCGGCTGGAGTTGTGCGGAGCGGTTTTGCTAGCCGATCTCTGGGCGTCGATCGTTCCTGAACTCCCAATCCCACCTGCAACCTCCCAGTTTTGGACCGACTCTACCATCGTGTTGGCTTGGCTCAATAAACCCCCGTGCAGTTGGTCCACCTTCGTGGCCAATCGGGTATCCAGCATCTCCAAAAGCACCAGTGGCCAAAGCTGGTCACATGTGCGCTCCGAGGACAACCCCGCTGATCTGGCGAGCCGTGGGGTCTCCGCGGCCGAGTTATCGGCCAGCAGACTCTGGTGGCATGGGCCGGACTGGCTCCAGCGAGCCCCCGAGTATTGGCCAACTCCCCATAACGAACTCCCAGACACCCAGCTGGAGCAACGAGTCCAGTGCCACACCACCGCGACCACCCTACTCGAGGACGTCAGCGAACGTTTCTCGGATTATGGTAGGGCATTACGAGTCATCGCGTACATCCTACGCTTCGCCACCAAAAGGATTTCGACGCCTTCCACGGTTCACCTCACCAATGACGAACTTCTCTCCGCCGAGCGCGCCTTGATTCGGACCTCTCAGCGTCGGGAATACCTCGCGGAGATACGGGCCCTGGGGGAAGGGCGACCCCTGCCATCATCCAGCACGCTACTCAATCTGAATCCATTTCTCGACCAGCATGGGATACTCCGCTCCTGCGGACGACTCCGGGCCGCTGAGTCCCTCCGATATGATGAACGTCACCCTATTCTCCTCCCCTATAGTACTCCACTATAGGGGAGTACTATCACTCGCCTGCTTGTCGAATTCGCCCACCGCATCACATTGCATGGCGGCAATCAACTGATGGTGCGGTATCTGCGCACCAAATTCTGGATCCCACGGATCAAGAACATGGTGAAGTCCCACCTCAAGGGGTGCAAAGTCTGCATCGTTCATCGTCGACGACTACAGACCCAGATGATGGGTGATCTCCCTCGAGAACGCATCACGTACTCCAGGCCCTTCACCCACACGGGCATTGATTTCGCAGGGCCGTTCGAGATCAAAAATTACACCGGGCGTGCATGTCTCATAACTAAGGGTTATGTCTGCGTCTTTGTGTGTTTCAGCACGAAGGCAATCCATCTCGAGGCTACCTCCGACCTCACCACTGAAAGATTTCTTGCAGCCTTCTCTCGGTTTGTCGCACGGAGACAATGCCCACAGCGCATTTACTCCGACAATGGCAAAACCTTCGTAGGGGCCTCAAAGGCGCTCGAACAAGATTTCCTGAACGCCACCAAGCTTGATATAATGAAGGCATTTCCCCAGCACATTTTATCCTGGCAGTTCATTCCGCCAAGCGCCCCCCATATGGGAGGACTGTGGGAAGCAGGGGTCAAAAGTTTTAAGACCCTGTTTTACAAGTCCTCGTCCACTGTCAAATATACCTTCGAGGAACTTTCCACTCTCCTGTGTAGGATCGAAGCGTGCCTAAACTCCCGGCCAATCTCTCCCATGAGCGAGGATCCAGAGGACCTGCTGGCCCTAAGCCCGGGACATTTCCTGATTGGAGGACCGCTCTTATCCATTGCGGAACCGGAAATTCTGGTCGAGCCTATGTCACTGATCAACCGATGGCAGCGACTGAAGGCAATCCAGCAGGCTTTCTGCCGCCGCTGGAAGAGTGAGTACCTCAAGGAGCTTCACAAACGGAACAAGTGGAAATCACCGACTCGCAGCATCCAGACCGGCGACCTCGTGATCGTGTCCGAAGATCATCTCCCCTCCAACGAGTGGCGCTTAGGGCGAATTGAGCGCACTCTGCCCGGGGCTGACGGTCTCGTCCGAGTGGCTGATGTCACCACCGCGCGTGGGTCTATCCGAAGACCCGTAGCGAAGCTTATTCTGTTGCAAGACAGCAGGAGTCCTGAGCCTAAAACCTTATCGTGACTCCCAATCCCTCTATGTTCCCTCCGAATGTCCTCGTCTCCGTGCATGTTGTTCGTTCCCGCGCATAGACTAATCCACTCCCCCCTACGTAATTTCTTTCGTTACAGTTCGTTCAGCTCGCCCCTTCATAGCGACATGGCCCCCACACGTCTGCCGCACCACCGCAGCAAACGAGCTGCTCCGCAGGGCATGAACGTGTACCGATGCCGGGTCTGTCGGGGGGTTCATGCACTCCGGCAGTGTCAGCGCTTCCTGAACGTCCGAGGAGAAAAACGGCTCCGGGCGGTGCTGATCAACAAGTATTGTCCCAATTGCTTGGCACACGAGCATTCATCCGACGCGTGCCGGACTCGCCATGGTTGCCGACGATGCGGGCAAAGGCACCATACCCTGCTCCACATGGCCGACCAACCGCCGAGACAACGTGCCTCCGCCCGGCGTCGCAGCCAATCACCCCCCTCCGGGCGTGCTGCACCCCCGCTACAACCCTGTTCCCGATCATCGTCCGACCGCTCCGCTTCCCCAGAAGGCGCACCCGAAATCTCTCTATCCTCCCTACTCCACGCCAGGACGACGACTGTCCTGCCAACCGCAGTTCTCCGGTTGGGCAATGGCTCGAAATCCTTCGAGACCCGCGTCCTTCTCGATGCGTGTGCGGCTGAGAGCCGCATCAATCGCTCCTTTGCCCGGTCCCTGGGGTTAGCTGTAACCAAGGTCGGGGTCGACCAAGCCTGTACGGCCGTCCTCGAGTCGAGGTCCGACGAGACGTTCCGACGGAACGTTATATTCCGGGTCGAAGAGGACTTGCTCATTCGCACTCCCATCCGGGAAGTGGCGGCGCCGGTTCGGGAGAAGTTCGCCACCCTGATCCTGGCCGACCCCTATTTCTATCGGCCGGCGTCGGTGTCCGTGGTACTCGGGGCAGACCTCTATCCTGAGGGCCAGGCTGTGTGCCCGGTCATAGCGGTACTCCCGCAGCCCAGAGCACCGTGTTCGGATGGGTCGTCTCCGGCTCCTGTGGGATCTAGGCGCTCCAGAACGTTGCCGTCCCCCATCCTTTATATGTCCAGGGTGGCAATTGCAACATGTTGCAAGGGGGGCGGTATGTTCACGCCACCGGGTGAACAGCAGTGAGCGGCGAAGAGCAGTGAAGAGTGAGGAGGGTTTTTTGATCCTCGGCATCTACGGTCACACCAGGAGGGGTGACTGGGTTTTTTCCAATGGGCATCGCCATTATACTGAATCGAGATTTTCACCCGAACACCCGTTCACCTCCTGTATATTATACTTTGCGATTTGTCACTTTTTCCAACCGAACCATTTCGTGTGTGTGTCGGTATATCTTGTGAATTAAATAAATCAAACATAGAATTAAAACGAAGTTTTCGCGCGTTTTAATCATTCTACTCACGTACGAGACCCTGAAGATATTGGCACCCGCCAACCACTTGATACTATATCGGGTCCTTCCGCCCCGCCACAAACAAGAATATATATATATATAGATATCTTTAAAAAAAAAATAAAATAAATATATAATATCAAAAAGTGAAAACGAAAAAAAAAAAAATATATAAAATAAATATAAAATTTTTTTATGGATTCATCTATTATTGAAAATATATTCATATGATTTCGAAAAGAAAGAGAGAAAGAAAATTTGTCTGAGCAGACACAAACTAAAACACAAAAAAAAAAATTTTTTTTTCCCTAATATACGCATTTACCTTACCCTTATTTAACCTTTACTTAATTATCTAATGATTATTAATAACTCCATAATATTACGTTATTCTCTAAAAAGGGGAGGTGTAGTATATTCATACAAATAATCATTCAGTACAATGAGCTCAACTTGTAACACTCAGATGCAAGTATAAACAATTAAACATATACGCATTAAAATATAATTGTGCACTTGGATATGTTTATATATATGTATACATTGATGTATGTACATAAACATATTCACATAAATCTACCGCTAAGCATGATCATATATGTATGTACATTTGTATATGCACATACATATATTCACCTAAGAAATGTATGCACAAGCGTAACATGAGCTAGAGCCAGGCCAGCGTGTGAACGCTGACCAAGCCGTCTGAGCATCCAGTCCAGCAATTTGAGTTTTCTGGTACAGTTGCTTATTGTTTGTCGAACACGTTTTTTCCAACTTAATCTTCTGTCTATCATGACGCCCAAATATGTGACATTCTTGGCAGTCGAAATTGTTTCATTGTTGAATGTTAGGGCACGGCAGGTTAATCTTTTGGGGCAAATGTGGTTTGAATTGACTTGGTGGCATTTATAGAGATGCACCTTCGTTTCGAACATGCATGGAATTCGTGTATATACATATGTTTGTAGGTTCCGTCGCATCTTGGGGGTCGTATGCACTGGAGAGAATACCCGTGGCATCAGCATCCGTCGCAATCATCATGCGGTTGGTTGTGGACTCGGTAGGAGTTGGCATATCGCCTGTGCACTGTGTGTATAAAACGGCCGAGTAAGCTACTTTGTGGAACTCCTGCGCAGAAGAGTTTTAAAGATAAGAATGCGTCTCTAATAACCACATTAAATTTTCTTTCTCGAAGATATGATGCAAAAAGATCATAAAACGGTGGTGGTAAAACTTCTTGTATTTTTTAAAGTAGTTTCTTTTCTTAGAATATGTTGTGGCGTACCATGCTGACTCCTGAAGCCAAATTGGTGATTCGGGATGGCTTCATTGCTACCCAAGTGTGCCTGTCATTAAGTATGCCCTCAAGTAATATTTGTGTTTGGGGAAGATAAATGGCGCCAATTTGAATTGAGCCTATGTTGGAGTTTACAGCAATGCTTGCGAGCTGCACTTCACGACAAGAAGACGGCCGCAAGGGTGTATGACGGATGTTAGATATAACCAGAATGGAAGCACCACCGTGTTGATTTGCTCCCCCTCCATACGCATTGTAATGCTCGTAGCCAAAAATTATTAAACGGACCCCATTCAAAAGTCTCTGATTATATTTTATAAAATTTTGAAGTGGTATCCACCTGGACTGTAATCTTGTGGTATTGCTTTTAACAGAGCACTTAAGGCATTCAGTTGCATTTGCTGGTTCTCGATCTGCTTTTGCTGATTATGTAGCATAGTTTCCCACCAGTTGCTTTTACTGCCGGGCGGTTCCCTAGGTGGTATGCCTCTTTTTGCCTGGGCATATGTTATACTTGGACTGCTGAAGGGGGTTTTGGTTTGACTGTTTCCTTGAACAGCGGTAGGGTTGGAAATTTGAGATCTTTTGGTTATTCCTGTTGCGATTAAGGAACTTTTGATAAATAGGGCATTCTTTGTATTCTTGAGCCGAGTGGTTGTCATTGGAAAGAGCACAGGTTTTGATTGCATTGGGTCCTTCAGGGCAGTCAGTTGTCATATGACTAAAATTTCCACAACTAGCACAACGAGCTATTTTATTTTAGCCGTATTTGGTGTGGTCGAAATTTAGACATTTACGACATTGAGTAAGGTCATTAAATTTCCTTGGAGCTTCAATAGTGCAACGTTTGTGGTATAAGATGCGAATGTCGTTTATCTGATTCTTGTTGTCTTGTTGAGCCAAGTCCACAACCGATTGGGTTATGAGTATTGAGTACTTTGTGGTTCCTGTTTGTAAGTTCCTTTTTCAATTGGTCTGTGTCAGTATCAAAGTGTAGGTTTTTCATGCATACCCTAAATGGTTTATCTTCCTTCAATTGGTAACAGTAAAATTTGAAATTTTCTAGTTTACTAAATATGTATAAGCAAGAAATTTTCTAAATTCATCACTGTTGTTAGTGTACACTCGAACAGTGCCCCTATTGCTTTTCAGAGTGAAAAAACTTTCTGATAGGACTTGTAATACTTCTTGTTGCAACTTTCTGATTGAGGAGATTCCAGTGCACACAATCGGTGGGGATTATTGTTCTTTTCCGGCGTAGATTGAGTCTTGATCTGGGAAATCCGCAAAATATCGTTGAATGGTGTCGGTGTCAACACTGACTACGTCGGAATCAGCAATGTCATTGTCATCTTGTAGTTCGGCAAACCTATTTCTTTTATCAGCTGCTGCCCTTGAAGTTTTGGGAATGTCATCCGAATGTACTGCTTTTTTGGCTTGTCGAAGGTCTCTTCCGTGCAACTTGCCAGGTGTTAGAGGGCACTTGACGACGATACATCAAATATGGTGTCCTTTGCCATGTTGTCCAATCCACATCCTTCATATTAATATGTCACGACTTTACCTGGGTTGGGTATAAGTACCCAACAACGGGTGCCGTTGTCAGCAAAAATTGTTTCAGATCTCACGTCTGCTAGCTGCTTAGTAGTCTAGGCAGTGGGCACAATGCAGCGCAAGAGTGAAGCTTATTGTTGTATTGGTTTTCGTATTCCGTTTTGATAAATTGAAATTTTTTTTTTTTTAGTAATGAATTTCAAAGTGAACTCCACTCCACACCCTATGGGTGTGTGGAATAAAAACTGAAAAACTGCGAAGCGAAATATCAATTTTGTCTTTTAAATACTCAATGCTACAATAATTACATCGTGTCCTGTAGGGTTGAATTCTATAAAATCCTCAAATGATGTTACAACTTTGTTAATCCTAAACGACGCTGTAACCTACTGCCTTGCACCTTCAGACTTAATGACCAGACTGCTCATAATGATTTAGTAATTGCAGATCTGTTTGCTAAATTCTTTCACTCGACTTATTCCACTATTGCTACACATCTCACATCCTATCCCGTCTCACATTTAAATTGCGTGTTTTTGCCTAGTATTAGCAAAAACTGTATTGTTTCCAGCTTATCATCTATAACGTCTTCTTTCATACCCGGGCCTGATAAAATTTCTAGTTGCATCCTTAAAATAAGTTCGATTTCCCTATCTAAGCCTTTATCTCGGTTATTCTTTATATCGAGTGAAACGTGTAGCTTTCCTGATATTTGGAAGGAGTCTTTTATTATTCCGCTTTTTAAAAAGGGTAGAAAATCAGATGTTTCTAAGTACTTTGGCAATGCCACAACTTTCGGCAATACCTAAGCTGTTTGAGAAAATTATTACGTCTTCCCATACCAACCTTTTAGAATTGACTACCCTTGTATACCATTGCTTCCGTAAAAAGTGTCAAACTGGTGTTATTTATAATAACTTTACTAAGGCTGATCATTCTCTACTTCTTACGACACTTAAGTTTATGGGCTTTTCCCCGAAACTATTGGCCTTGTTAAAATCGTATCATATCATTGACACAGCCCAAAAGGTGTCTTTTCGTTTTCTTTCCCCATTATCTAAAACTGTTCAAGTTACCTCAGGTGTCCCCCAAGGCAGTCATCTGGGTTCACTGTTATTTAACCTGTTTATAAATGATTTTCCCTTGGCCTTGGTTCATTCACGTGTGTTCATGTTTGCGGATGACGTCAAGATTTGTTATTCCTACAATGATCCTTCTTTCCAACAGTACTTTCAATCAGATGTCGATGCATTCTGTGATTCCTAAATTTCCTAAACTGGTCATATACCGACATACGCCAGTCATATGCTATTCCTGGTCCAGGTTCTTTTCACTCCAAACAAAGTTAAGGTCTAAGAATGCCTATTTTATAATATTGTAACTTTTCAACAACTCCATTGGTCAGTCAACCCGATATGACCGAGTTGCAACTGCAATTCCTAACGATAGCCTCAAACTACAAAGATCATAAAATTTGCCTTCCCGCCTAGTCATACAAAGATACGTCATACGATGCTGGAGCCGCCAATAGTTTCTTCTGGTCGACTAGTCCGAAAATTCTCGAATTACTATCGCGATTCACACAAGCAATCTAAAACGGCACCATCGCATTACAAATTAAATTAATCTAAATAACTGAATATGAATGGATGGATGGATACCTTGGTGGTGTACATATCCGATTAGTAGTGGTGTTGTCCTATGTTTTATTCGGGCTTCATGATTGGGCTCCATTACTGTAGTGGTGTTCTAAATTATTCGGGCCCCACGTTTGGCGCCATTTCTCTAGTAATATTCATGTGCACGTGTAGTTGTTAGCCGCCTAATTTTTCTACCTTGCTAACGATAACACAAGTGTCGATAAAGATCGGTGTCGTCCACTTCTAGCGTTGCTCTTGCTTAGCTCGTCGGATGAGTATCATACAGAAAAAATATAAGTGCTATCAGAAACTAAAAGGATGTAAAAACAACACAAAATATTGGACCAGATCGGAATACTTTTAATTGTGCGGACGACTTCTCTGCAGATTAGCTAAAGGTGTTGCTCGCTAACCCTTTCTGTACCCACCCTACCTTGGCAAACTATTGGGCTTGATTGCCCCTTAATAGACTCTTAAACGATATTAGACGATTTGTAACGGCAGCATAGTCATGGATTCAGGCGACGAACTCCTCATAGAATTAGTTTACGCAAACATGACGAAATTTCAAGTTATGGGTTTAATTCCAAACAAGAGGGTGTTCATGAGATAATTTTCTAAGAAATTACAAAATAAAGATATGCAAAAAGATATAGCAGCGTTTGGGCAGGGGTACAATCAAACAAATTGTCCCAAAGAAAATGAAAAATTCAAGGCTGCTTGAAAGCCAAAAGTTGCTTGGTCGACGCCACGCGACCAAAATATAAATTTTAACTGAAATATAACGGGGTTTATTTTCTAATATTTTCACTAAATTTAATGTTATATCACCTTATTCTTCGAATATTCACTAATATTTTTATTCACTTTAGCCAAATATATATATTACTGCCTTGTGCAGTCACAGTAATTTTTAATGATGACGTAATATGCACGTGTTTCAGAAATATATATATGTATATCAATATTCACGTCTTTTCGCAACCAAAGTATCAAATTAAATGAAAAAGCCTGTACCAAAAATTCTGTTTCTAAGCAAACGCAATGAATGCGAACGAAATCTAACGGATCTTTTCCATGCTCTCTTCTTTGCTTACGCTTTGCGTTCGCTGTGCGAAATGGGAGTAAGAACCGTACCAAGTGAACACATGTTCGTAGTACGCAAGGGGAGTTTTTCATTTATTCTTGCAAACAAACAAAAAAAATATTCTTTCCGAAATGCAATTAAAATTATTATTATTAAATAGGGCTACTACACCACAGTTAATGCAACGGAAGCCTACTGACGGAGTCATGAACTGAAAATGGACCTCTTTCGCTAATTTAGGTGCTTATGTCTTTCAAATGAAATATACAGAGAGATTTATTCTGCTCGTTAGCTAATTCATAACAAGACGAACTGACCTTCCTCAACACCTTAGCTGGGATGAAGACTGGTCCTAATTTGCTACTAAATCTTTTTGGGGCTGAACTCTGTGTAAAATTTCGAGCATGAACTGTGTCACCGACTTTTAGTTGTCTGCTTCTGCTATGCAAATTGTAATTACGAGCATTTGTTACATGCGCCTTGGCTATGTTATCCTTAGCTTTTTGCCGAGCTTCCTGCAATCCATCGAATCTATGCAACGAGGTGTCTTCAGTCATTAAATTCAATTTCCGCAAAAGTTCATAGTCTTAACCATTATGAAACATGTGTTGACCAAAACATAGATAGTAGGGGGAATATCCAATACTGCGGTGGATAGAAGAACGAAAGGCTGCAATAATTTCTGTAAGATGATTATCCCAAGTGGTATGGTCGGTCCCTATGTATGCGCGAATTGCTGCTAGAACTGAGCGGTTAAGACGTTCACTTGCGTTTGCCTGAGGGGAATAAATAGCGGTGCATTGATGCGAGACTCCAAATCGAGTAAGAAATGACCATTGACAATTGTCCATCAGTATACATTCCGGTACTCCAAATGTATAAAATATAGAATTTTCTAAATATATGCAAATACGATTGGATAAACTTCTTAAGCGGATGCAGAAAATGAAATTTGGTGTTGTGATCGACGATGATCAATAATCCAATGTGCCCTTGCTTTGATCTAGGATACGGACCTAATAAGTCCATGAAAAGCTTTTGAAACGGTCTATCGGATGTCATTGGCTTTCCCATGGAATGTCGAAGAAGCTTGTTGCCGCTTTTTGTAGACCGACAAGTCGGACAACTGTCAATATATTTCTTAATTTGGGATGCCATGTTGGGCCAAAAGAAGTATCTCCTAATCCACTAGTTTTGCCAATGCCACAATGTGCTGAGTTCGGGGGTTATGTGCTGTCTTTACTATGTCTTCGGTAAGACTGGATGGGATCCATAATTTCCAAGAATCGTTTTCCTGCACTGCACTGTCTGTAATGCGTTTTGCCAGTTCACGATATTCATCTGATTCAAAATATTTAGACGACAAATCTATCATAGGTTTTATTTCCGAGAGTTCTGAAACTTCATCTCGTCGCGATAATGAGTCCGCTACAATGTTTTGAGAGCCACGACGATGGACGATTTCAAATGAGAAAGCTTGTAATTTAATTGCCCATCTCGCTAATCTACCGGAAAGGTCCTTCTGATTCATAAGCCATTTTAGAGAAGCGTGATCGGTAACTAGTACAAAAGTTGGTCCCTCAATGTATGCTCTAAGTTTCTTAATTCCTTTAATTACTGTCAAACATTCGAGTTCTGATATCATATAGTTTCTTTTCTCTTTGTTCAGTTTTTCTGACATGTAAGCTATCGGTAGTTCTATACCTTCGGAATTAGTTTGCGCTAACCTACATCCTATACCTACTAAACTCGCATCACATAATAAAATAAACGGTTTCTTAAAATCGGGAGTGGTCAAAATAGGTGCTGAAGTTAATCTTCGTTTCAGTTCTGAATAAGCGTAGTCTGCCTGTTCGTTCCAACTAAAAGATCGGTTCCTTTTTAAGAGTTCTGTTAATGGAAAGCTAATGGTGGCATAATTTTCAATAAAACGTCGATACCAGCCAGTGAGTCCCAAAAATCTCCTTAATTGTTTCACTGTTGTTGGAATCGGAAAGTCGTTTATTGCACAAATTTTTCCAGGATCGGTTTTTACTTGTCCGTATCCAATAATAATGCCGAGGTGTTTCATCTCCTGCATGCAGAACTTAGATTTAGCTACATTAATCGCTTTACGCAGTCTTAATGCTACCTCTTGTATTAAAGCAATATGCGATTCAAAATCTTCGGAAGGAATTAGGTAAACGAATACGCAAATAAGACGGTATTTCTGTGATTATTAGCTTCTCAATGGCCGGTGAAATTGGACAATGCCTTTGTTTAATGGGCCTAGTACTATCAACTTCAATCTTATGATCAATGAGATGTGTGCGACATAATCCTTCTTCATCGTAGCAGGCTAATTTAGCAATTGCAAAATTAAGTTTTTGCTGCTGAGACTCAGACAAACGGTGCACTTTCACGGAATCTCCATAATCATTTGCTTTTTCTTCAATAATATCAGATACTATCAGTGTCTTTGGGCTGCAACTGAAGCCAGACTCTCTTTGCTGAAAAGAGAAAACGAACGAAGAGATAAAGAGACCAAGAACAGCGCAAGTTAATTTGAAGTGACAAACTTGGAGATCCGTTACTTCAATTCTTTTCTTTCTTATTTCTTCTATGGAAATTTCCAGAACTTTGAATTTTGTAAAAGACAGCGTGGTTTGCTGTACTTGAATTTTACTCTTGAAATTAATCTCGGTCGATGCGGTTGCACCTTCTGTACCCGCCGACAATTGTACTATAGTTTTAGGGCGCAGCCGTTAGCCAACATGTTTTTGGTGCCGAAACCCGGAAGGAATGATCTTGGCGATTGGATTTGGAGTGTGATTGCCAATGGATAGACTGATTCGGGTGAGTACAATTTAACGTTAATGTGTTTGGGTAGGTGTTCATTATGGCTGAAAAACTGTTACCGGAGCAAATCACATTGCTCACTTCGCTGGAGAAGTCATTGGCGCGGTATAAATCGGAGGAATCGGGACATACCGAGAGTCATCTGGAAGCCAGATTGGACTCGATTGCCCACCTTCACGCAGATTTTCAGGGCAATCATCACCAACTGGTGCAAGAACGAGATAATGCGGAGATAAAGGGCAGATATTTTAGAGGTCGTTGACGATACTATGCGCAGTACGTTCAAGTGGCCCCTACGACACCAGGACAAAGCCTGTTACGCGCGAGCCCAAGCAGATAACTGCCCACCTCCCACCCGACCGACCGAGGGGTGCAGCCGTATAACGCACGGCACGAATCGCGTGGACAAAATGCACAGTAGAAAAAACAGATAAACAAATAATACTATAGCTATCTATTAACTAAATGGGATAGGACAGATGTTTTAAGCATATTAATAGAAAACTCTGAGCCGATTACAGGGAATAGAAGGTTGTAATCAGAGCAGAGGACCCTAAAAGGTTCATGCATAGCATAGTTAGAAGAACAACGACTAAGGCATAAAGGTATCAAAGTATGTCTACTCCGTCTACATGGTACCGACAGATTCACCTGAGCTAATAACTCAGGCGAGTCGATATCACCAATTAGGAGCTTGTGCATAAAAATGACACCAAGCATAATTCTACGGTTAGTTAGGGACGGAAGGTTAATCAAGAGAAGTCTACTAGAATACGAAGGCAAATTGACATTGCGATCCCAGCTTAAGCCACGAAGAGCAAATAGCAAGAACTGCTTTTGAACAGATTCTAGTCTAATCTGGTGCGACTCATATTGAGGTGACCAAATGCAAGATCCATACTCTAAAATAGGACGGACAAGCGAAGTAAAAAGAACTTTAGTTGTAAAGGGGTCATCAAATTCTTTTGACCATCTTTTAATGAAACCCAGGACACTCATGGACTTTGCGACCGTGGTGGAAATATGGGTGTTAACATTTAACTTATGGTCCATAAGTACGCCCAAATCATGCATATTATTTAGACGTTCTACAGGGCTTTTGTTTAGAAAATAAGTGACCAGTTGGGGAGAGTTTCGAAAAAAAGTCATTACCTTACAATTGGTAGTGTTAAGATTTAGAAGATTAAACTGGCACCAGGATTGAAAGTTTTTAAGATCAGCTTGTAGCCGACTAAATGAATCTGTATCTTTATAAGTAAGACAAAGCTTGACATCGTCAGCATACATAGGCACACTCGAATGAACAATGACTGATGGAAGATCGTTAATGAATAGTGTGAAGAGCAGAGGGCCAAGATGACTACCTTGAGGTACACCAGAATTCACAAAAATGGAAACGGAAAAAGAAGACTTAAAAATTACCTTCTGTTTTCTATTTGTTAAATATTCTCGAACCCAAGAAAGGAAAAGGGATGGAAACCCAATGTCGCTCAGCTTAGAAAGTAATAGGGTATGATAAACGGAATCAAAGGCTTTGCTGAAGTCAGTGTATATGCCATCAGTTTGTTTACCATTTTTGAACCCCTTGATAATTAGTGATGTAAATTCTAAAAGGTTAGTGGTTGTAGATCTACGTTTCACAAACCCATGTTGGAATGGCGAAATAATAGAGCTGCAAAAATGTTTCAATTGAGAAGTTATAATTTTCTCAAAAGCTTTCGGAATAGTGGACAATTTTGAAATACCCCTATAGTTAGAGGCTTCGGACTTTTTGCCATTTTTATGCATGGGAATGATATACGACTCCTTCCAAATAGATGGAAAAGAGGAAGATTCGACAGACAATAATAATATTAAAGTGTAATATGTAATATAAGTAATATTTTAAATATAGTAATTTTAAAATGGGTTTACATAATGCGTTTGCACAGAACCTGAGTACACATCCAGGAAGACCATCTGGGCCCGGAGAATAAACTGGTTTAACTAATTTAAGTTCGCTAAGAATAGAACTTTCATCAATCACTGGATTGAAAATGCAATTAGCCTTTTTTAAATGATACGGATACGGACTTGCTCGATATTCCGTTGAGGAATAAGTTGTTTTGAAAAAACTCGCAAACATATCGGCAATTGCCTGATCAGTGCTCCCTTTTTTATTTGGAAAAGACAAAAAAGATGGGTGCACAGAGGTCTTACGTTTAGAATTAACAAAATTATAAAATTGTTTAGAGTCAGAAGAAAACTGAAGCTTACACCGCTGAAGATAATTCTTATAGCATTGTGTATTAAGCATCATGAATTTTGAACGAGCGACTGTATACAGATCTGATGAACGACGTGTTTTTTTAAACTTCTTATAATATCGTGTCTTCACATTTTTCAAATTGGATAGCTCGCGAGAGAACCAAGGAGGTTTGTTAAGCCACTCCAGCCTACCAAGAGGCACACAAATATCAAAGAGTGAATTCAGTATCATAGAAAAAACGAACAGCCGAGTTCATATCACTACAATTGTACAGATAAGACCAATCGGTAGTAGCAATGTTTTCATTAAGGCTGGCAAAGTCAGTCTTACGAAAGCACCTAGTTAGTGGTAACTCATTTGAACCAAGTAATGGTGAAAGCAAGGGCAAATCAATTTTTAAATTTAATGTAGGATGAAATTTGTCTTCTGGAAGAACAAATGGTTCGATCCTAGAAACCTCACAATAAGAAGAATCCAATACAAAAATAAGATCTAACGATTTTCCATTAGAATTTAAGACAGGATTGACTTGGGATAAAGATAAGCCTAGAAGGCCATCAATAAAGTCATGTGACAAAGAGGGCAGCAACGTGGTAGATTCATCTGTTAGTGACCATGCTAAAGCGGGTAAATTAAAATCACCTACAACTATGAGCATGTCTTGACTGGAAACTAAAGAGGAGACAAACTGAATTGCCTCTAAATGATTTAATTATACCACCATGTCTGACAATGGTGGAATATAGGAACAAGTAATGAAAGCATTAAAAGATTTAAAATTTACTTTAACACCAACAAACTCAATCTCATGGGTACTAGAAAATTGGATCATTTCAGATGATAAAGCAGCATCAACAGCTATCAGAACGCCACCACCTATGCGAGAAATCCGGTCACGTCTGAATATAGAAAAGTTTGTGGAAAAAACCGATGCATCAGCAATATCAGGTTTTAGCCATGTCTCTGTGAAAGCTAGAATGGTATGCTCAAAAGAAAGACTATCTACATAGAGATTAGGAAGTTTAGATTTCAGTCCTCTAACGTTCTGGTAACCCAGGTTAAGGGACGAAGCTAGTTTTTTGACACACCAGCAGATGCTGATGTGTCAGGAATAGTATTAATTGTTGTTGTAGGCAAGCGAATCGGTTGCCGATTTTTCTTTTTTACAGTATATTCCTTAACTATTATATGTTTCGGCCAAAAATCTTCTCGACATATAGTGTCGAAGATATTGGCAGAAACACTAATTTTAAAGGACGAAATGTCCCGAGAATAAGAAAATTTAAACTTCTCCACCGCAATATTCGAGACGTTAACTTTCTTCCGAATATAGGCTATTACATCATCAGATGTGACAACAGGGTCTAGCCTAGAAACAAATATATGTTTCTTTGGTGGTATGCCAACGAGAGGCCGCGGTCCCGAAGCGTCAGCCGCAGTAGTAACGTTGGACAAGTCACCCACTGCAGCAGTCAACTTGTTTACGGGGCCCTCAATACTTTTAGAACTATCGGCAATTTCCATTGGAATGGGTAATTGCCCAGACACATCGGACACTACAATAGGCATCGTTTTTAAGAGATCATTCCCAGGTGATACCGGTAATTCATTACTAATAGCATTCACAACCGGGCTCTTAAATGATATCAATTGCTGTACATTAGGAGTGGACGGTGCATGAGACCGGTCGGGGACGATAAGAGACGCTGGCGGATCTACAGATACAGAAACACCCCAAGGACTGGTCCTTTTACGTTTCGGAGACTCATTTATAAGCGATAAACTTCTGAACTGAGTCTCCACCGCAGTAAACTCCGCTTGGAGTTTATTAAAACCTGCCCTTAAAGTGTCAAAACTATCTCTAGTCCGCCTCATGAAAGAGCGCATCTCATTCTCGACCTCCCGGCAAGCATCACATCCATATTTTAAGCCACCACCTTTAGCAATAGACTCCTTGATTCTGCCTGTGTAACCTGCACACTTAACGTGAACCGCATTGTCACACAACCAGCAAAGAATATAATCATGGGAGTCAACCGCATTAGTGGCAACTATGCAATTAATTTTTGAGCAGACAACCATTTTATCAAAAGTTTAATTTAATTACAAGAGGAAATACAAAAAAATAAAAAATAAAAATTCTAAAGGTAAAAAATCTGTGTATAAGAATATACTGACCAGTTCTGACACAAGGGTTAATGTGCAGAGTAAGCCTTCACAACTAAAGAATAAAAAGAAATGAAAACACAAAAACAAAAACACGTATCACAGAGTCGCGGGTAGGCAAAAGACGAGAGCGCAAATCAATCAAGAATAGGAAAGAGCGGGAGAGCGCGTCAAATTGAACACATGCAACAACAATTTGTACGCAAGAGCGCGAGAGTTAGTTAAAACGGTAAAGACACAAAAGCAAAAGAGATAAACAAAACAACAACACCGCTAATGCAAGTATTGTTGTAAGTTTTGTAAACTGCACAAAGGCAAAGGGGATGCACACCTTATCGGAGTATGTAGGATATTCCAGGAGATGAGGTTATCGGAACGAAAGGCATGTGTAGTGAGGCATCGACTGTGTTTTAGATACCTTAGACCAAATCACATAAAAGATGCGTGTGACAGAAATTGCGGTAAGGCATAAAGACGAGGTTTTATTACCAACAGCAATGGTGTGATTAGAGTCGATAGAAGGCTATCCCTTACAGTTTAGAGCGTTTTTGGATCAAGGTTCACTAGTTTCGTTCATTTCAGAGAATGCAGCTCAGCAGCTACGTTTACGGCGCCAACAGGCTCACATCAAGATTACTGGATTAGCAGAAACAAAAATTACAGATGCGGCAGCAGAGGTGGAGCTAGTCATAAGATCAATTTACAACCCACATGCGAAATACAAGCTGCTCGCGTCAGTAATACCTCTAGTGAGTAAGCGCTTGCCAATCAAACGACTGCCATTTGAAGAGTGGACTCGTCTGAAGGGCTTACCGTTGGCCGACCCTAACTTCTTCAGTCCACAAGGAGTTGATATTTTGCTGGGAAATGACGTCTACGATGAGCTGATGTTAGGAGAAGTGCATCGAGGAATACGTGGTATGCCTCTGGCGGAAAATACGCATTTGGGATACATTGTATCAGGAAAAACGAACCAAGCTGGTAGGAGATCGTCCTATACCATAACGGTACGAAATAAGGAAGCTGATGAGATACTTGAACAATTGTTATGTAAGTTTTGGGAGCTAGAACAATTTGCCGAGGATCCACGTGGGGTTTCAGATAGGCATAGCCGAATGCCGTCTGGGAAATATTTTTCGTCTTCCTTTTCTTACTTACTTGGACGAATCAATTGTAATTGGAGAATCATATAAGGGCGCGTTAAAACGATTACATTCTCTGGACAGACGGTTGCGTACCGATGCGAGTTTGAAGAACGCTTATGTTGGGACGATAAATGAGTATCGGGAGTTGGGTCAAATGGAACGTGTAACGTCACGAGCTAGTAAGACGGGCAATCCTGCATTGGGGGGAGTCGATCATTGTTACCTACCGCATCACCCAGTCGTAAAGGAATCGTCATCAACTACAAAGGCACGAGTTGTCTTCGATGGATCGAGCAAGACGAGTAATGGAAAATCACTTAATGAGATTCTAGCAATAGGTCCGAAATTGCACGTATATCTTCAAGGAATCATTCTCAATTGGCGAGGGCTAAAATGGGTATTTATGGCGGATGTTGAAAAAATGTACAGATTGTAAGGGTGCGCTGTTTCAAACATTAAATTATATATGTAAATCTACTAGCTAGACGAATATATTTAGCATACACTATTTCTAAGGCGAATTGACCTTGAGCTTTTTTTTGGAACCGAGCTTACACGATCCACTTCCATAGAAAAGCTCATGCAAGACAAGTGCCCAAAAATTGAGCTTGAATAGTGTGCGGAGAGTCTAGAATGGTCTGAGCTAGAGTGCAGTTGTGCAAATAGGAGGAGGGAGAACGCGAAAAAAAAACCGCAAGTGCAAGCAATGCACGTGGAGTGACGTAACACTCCGGTACCCTTATGGACATACATAAGTCCACGCCTCTTTTTTTCGAGTCCAATTTTAATAAAGGAACGAAAATAAAACACCACTGCCAGCACTGCCTTGCCTCAAATAAATGCAAGCGCGTACTCATTGTGTTAGCCACCATAAGGCCATCAGACGACCCCATCCATGGTTTCATGTCGGACTTTTGGGACTACGACCAAATAAATGTCGGCCCAGTCCATGAACTGACCATAGGATAAATTGTTGGAGAGCGATTTGGCCATAAGTGCGCACACATATTGTTGTGTGGAGCGTACCCAGCCAGCCTAATTCCTAGGCGAACCCTCGTTGGAGTGGATGTTTCACCTTAGGACACGGGATAGCCCCTCGCAACAAAGACTGGAGATTTCTGCTGGGGAGACGTTGCCGCAGATTCAAACCCAGCATTGACGACCCCAACCTAACCCCCAGGCCCTCAAACAGCCAAACAAACATGTGTTCAAATTTATAAGTATAATATTTAATATGAAATTTCTATATAGCAGGTTCTGAAAATCAAAACGTTGGTAACGAGAAGCAAGTTATATTTTTGTGCCCTTTTTAAAAATTTGAACAGCCTCTAGTGCTCCACCCATCATCAGGCCTGCTGACTGGATTGGACTCTACAAACTGTAAGACGGGATAGCCGCATAAAATCTATTGGCGAAATATAACCGCTTGCCGCGACCACAGAGTTAGTTAGTTTTTTTTTTTTCAAAGTGAAATAAATGCTTAACGTAAAATTTAGTTTAGATCAAATTTATACTTATAAAACAACACACATTTTTGTACGATTCCTCTCACCGAATTAGTTAGGAATTATCTATATATTTGAAATTATTGTTAATGCTTCTATTATATAAGTGGGATACGAAATCCGATGTTATCTTCTTATCTTAATGGCATATGCCAATATTTTCTTTGAATTTAAATATATGTATGAAATGATGAATTGCTGAGTTAGTTTATTTGGGCACCTGACGTAAAAGATTTAACAGCCACAATATAGGTAATACTGATTTTCCCTAGGTATTGCAAGGTTGGGTAAAGAGAAGGCAATGACATCTAGGTCCTCCGAATAACACCCATCACCTCTGCATAAAAATCCCTATTTAGGTGTAGTCCTTTATTCCTTATCTCTGTCTTCATTTTACTTATGTAGCGCATGTTTTTGGGAGAGCACAAGAACCACCCCATTTTCCCTGAGCTCAGCCGAGCCACTTGTTAGTAAGACAGAGAGTGCACTCCGACACCCGCGTGTTCGTTACATAATAAATGGCGCCCAACGTGGGGCACGAAGAAGCAAGGATTTTTTTTGCCCTACGTGTCCTTAATCCACTCCTTTACTTCCCATAACACCTTCTACCGTGCAATATGATGGTAAAATATATCACTTTGGAAAGGCCAGCGTATGAGTATCAGATTATAGCTGGACCAAGTGAAATTGTATACCCTTTCAATAATGTTTTCTTAATTTTGAACAAATCATTTTAAATAAATAGAACAGACAAAGTATGGAAAATTATGTAGCTTAGGAATATGTGTCTGGATACAGTTCGGATACCTACCAGGCCATAAAGTTTCATAGATCTCAAATAAAATTGTTGTAGTGAGGTGAAATTGAGAACTGTTCTTGCTGGAATCGTTACTGGCAAGTCCCTCTTTCAACGAATTACACATTCAAGTACAGCTTATGCAAATAAAGTGCAGAGTGGTGGGGGTATTAATGCTGTTAAACTTTTATTGAAGGAGAAGTCCCAAATTTGTAAGGAAATTATTTTGATATTAAAAAAATTTGAATCCATAATTCGTGTTTACGAAATAGAATCGTCAAATTATCTTTAGTTGTTTTGTATCTTTCGTGATTACGAAAAATGTATACTTACCTTTAGTTTTCCTAAGTTTTTTTGTTTTAGTTTTTTTAAAACATGGCCGTAAGACGAAGCCTAGACAACTTGGCTTCTGTTATGCCAAGTGAAAAAGCACTCGTATGCGTAATTTGCAATGATAACACTGTACAGACAGAGATTGTAGAGACCCCATGTCGGCACACGTTTCATAAACATTGTCTCAAGATTTGGCTCGAGACCAATGAATCATGTCCAAATTGTAGGCAACCTTGTTTGAAAAGTCTATTAGTTAGCGATGATAGATTGACTACTAATGTTCAACCTCCACGAGCTTCTCTTGGAGCCGACAACTCTGCAGCCTCAGGAGCAATACCAAAAAGACCAAACACACGAGCAAATACAATACAAATCAGAATCCAAGAACTGGGGGACTACCTCGACATGAACAACCACGAAATTCAATTGCAAACCAGCCACCAGTAGTGTCAGAAGAACGCATTCAACAACTTATTTCCAATTCATTAGAAACTTATCGAGTTAATATGGCATCGGTAATTACAGAGGAAATTCGTAACGCCATGAGAAATTTAAGCATCACGGGATTTCGTGCGGAATCCACTGATGAACCTCAATTAGAGTGGGACTTTCCACCACCCTCAGTTGCTCCGCGAAGAAGTCTCGAAAATAGTGTTAGAACTCGACCATTTAATATTCGGAGTAATCCAAATGCAATTGACCAAGAGATAGTACCAGAACGACCCGATCGAGTATCTGGTATAATTTTTAACTGGCATATACGATTCACAGGGTCCTCCAAAGATATAACTGTAGAAGATTTCATTTATCGAGTAAATTGTTTAACAACCCAAAGTTTGAATGGAGACTTTAACTTGCTTTATAAATTCGCTAATCTGCTCTTCTCGGGACCAGCCCTAACATTTTTCTGGCGATGTCATCGAACCTCGAACGAAATGAACTGGTTCGATCTATGCATTCGTTTAAGAGATAGGTATAAAGACCAAAGATCAGACAGAGACATTATGGATGACCTTCGCAGACGCAAGCAGGCCTCCAACGAAAATTTTGATGAATTTCTCGATTCTATGTTGGCTATTACAGATGCTTTGCGAGAACCATTAAACGATTCAGAATTTATAGCTGAAGTGCGAAACAATTTAAGACCCGACTTATTTCATGAATGTAGAGACACCAAACCTAGCCGCCTTGCGTAGGGAATGTCATAAGCATGAAGAATTTTTCCGCAGCTTTCGGTCAAGACATCTAACGCGTCAAATAGGCAGTAAACATATTGTGAATGTGTTGTTGCATGATGAACCAGTAGTGAACAGCTAGATGACGAAACAGATGACCCTATGGATGTGTGCGCATTGCGTGCACCAGAGAAAATAAAATGGTGGAATTGTGACGAATTAGGACATGGTTATCAGAACTGTTTGCAACAACGTCGCATATTTTGTTATGGGTGTGGACTAGTAGATGTGTATAAACCAAATTGTTTAAAATGTAATCCGCGTACGGGAAACCAGTCGCAGGATATCCGCCGATTAGTGAAGGGGGATGTCCGCCCGTAGTCTTGGATAAACCTTACTTAATAACTCTGACTTACCTAATACTAAACAGTTCAAACCATATCATGTGCGGTTGCAGGAGTATACCAAGCGAAGATCTGAAATATTTGACAAAGCGATCCCGCACTCGCGATCTAAGCGACGATTGCGAACGTTCTGGACTAATAGACACAAGCTAAAGAAACTTACCATATCAACCATAATCAACCTGGATAACGACATACGACCTTTTATTGATTTATCAATAGATGGACAAATTTACACTGCTTTACTAGACAGCGGAGCTAACAAAAGTGTAGTAGGTGGAGAATTAGCAACGAAACTTATGATCACCAAGCAATATTGCCCCAAAACGCGCGGTAACGTTAGGACAGCCGATGGGCAATCGCAACAGGTGGTTGGTACGATTACAAGCAATCTCACTTATAACTCGAAAAGCGCCAACTTAGAATTTCTCATAGTACCGACTATTACTCAAAAGATAATTTGTGGCATGGACTTCTGGAGAACATTTGGTCTTTCAATTTCTCATATCCAATCAGAACCTAAAATTTCTGAAGTTTCTGTTGAGGAGGATAAATTTCCATTAACAGCTAGTCAGCATAGTCAATTACAAACTGTAATAACTGGATTTCCAACTTTTGAAAGATATGGCTTAGGTTTTACGAGCCTTATAGAACATATTATTGACACCGAAAACGCCAAGCCGATTAAACAAAAATTTTACCCAATATCACCAGCGAAGGAAAACTTATTATGTCTGGAGATAGACAAAATGTTAAAGCTAGGAGTGATAGAAGAAGCGCCCGCGTCCTCGTGGTCATCCCCTTGCGTCTTGTTAGTCAAACCAGGTAAGGTAAGATTCTGCCTTGACTCTCGAAAATTAAATGCGGTTACAGTAAAAGACGCATATCCAATACCTAATCTAGAAGGCCTATTAAGTAGACTTCCCCCTGTACATTGTATTTCCAAAATTGATCTTAAAGATGCCTTTTGGCAAATCGGTCTGGAAGAATCATCGAAAGGAAAAACAGCATTTACAGTTCCCAATCGGCCATTGTATCAATTTAGGAGAATGCCTTTCGGACTGTGTAATGCCCCCCAAACGATGTGTCGTTTAATGGACCAAGTTTTTCCATATCAGCTGAAAACTCAAGTATCAGTTTACCTTGACGACCTATTGATATTATCAAATCATTTCGAGGAACATCTTGCTCATCTTAGTGAGGTATCTGCCCGTCTAAAGCAGGCAGGGCTAACCATTAACATCCAGAAGAGTCAATTTTGTCTGCGGAAAGTAGAGTACCTAGGATATATAGTCGGAGAGGGCACGTTAAGAGTTAACCCAGACAAGGTTAAAGCCATATCCGAGTTCCCAGTGCCGAAAACCAAGCGACAGCTTAAGAGATTTTTAGGAATGACTGGATGGTACCAGCGATTTATCTCACAATATGCAACTATCACCTTTGCGTTAACAGAATTATTGCGTGGCAATTCTTTTTCGTGGAACGAAGAAGCGCAATGTGCTTTTGAGAACATCAAGTCTAAACTTAGCACTGCTCCGTTTTTAGCACACCCAAATTATAAAAAACCGTTTATAGTGCAATGTGATGCAAGTATGCTTGGAGTAGGTGCGCTTTTAGCCCAAGTTGATGAGTTCGGATTCGAACGACCCATTACGTTTATGTCTAAAAAACTTAACAAAGCACAACGAAATTATTCGGTCACCGAACTCGAATGTCTTGCGATAGTGTTAGCGATTAAAAGATTTCGAATGTATATCGAAGGCCATGAGTTTAAAGTCGTGACTGATCACGCTAGTTTGCGGTGGCTTATGAACCAACAAGAACTAAGCGGTCGATTAGCCCGCTGGTCAATGAAGCTGCAGGGGTATAACTTCCAGATAGAACACCGGAAAGGTAGTGAAAATGTTGTTGCGGACACTTTGTCGCGATCATTTGAAAATTAAATAGCTTCCCTGGAAATGGAATTATCTCCTGAAATCGACTTGTCCTCGTCGGCATTTGAATCCGAAGAATATAGATCTCTGAGAGACAAATATGTAAAGGGAAACCGGATTTTCAAGTTATTAATCAATATATATATCATCGCACTGACTTTATGACTGGGAATTCAGCAGAGAACGATAAGATGTGAAAATTGCTGGTGCCCCAAGAACTCCGTGATAGTGTTATTAGAGCAGCCCACGATCCTCCCAACTCAGCCCATTGCGGCATAGCAAAATGTTTAGAGCGTGTTCGGCGTAACTTTTTCTGGCCAGGACTAGTTGTAGACGTTAGGAAGTACATTCAACAGTGTGAGATATGTCAAACCTGCAAATACCCAACAAGTAAACTAAAACCGCCTATGGGAAACCAAACCATAAGCGAACGACCATTCCAAAGACTATATGTGGATTTTATCGGTCCTTTCCCTCGCTCCAAACAGGGAAATATCGGAATTTTTATCATTCTAGATCACTTTAGTAAATTTACCTTCTTAAAACCTGTAAAGAAATTTAACTCGAATGTAATAATATCTATCTTAAGGGATGATATCTTTAGCTGCTTTGGTGTGCCACAGTATATAGTCAGTGATAATGGCACTCAGTTTAAAAGCCAGGAGTTCACAACATTTATTAGGGATTACGGAGTGCAGCACGTATTTACCGCTGCGTATTCTCCACAGGCCAATGCGGCTGAAAGAGTAAACTGATCAATTAATGCGGCCTTACGGTCCTATCTCCGTTCGGATCAATGTCACTGGGATAAATTTCTCAGTTGTATAAACAGTGCCTTACGAAGTCATATTCATCAATCAATTGGAATTTCACCCTATGTGGCGGTGTTTGGCCAAAACATGATAACCCACGGAAAAGACTACAAATTATTGACCAACCTCAATCTACTGAATGAAGCTACGGTTCGGCTAGATAGACTAGACAATTTCGTACGGATTAGATCTGATATTCAAAAATATTTAGATAAAGCTTATGATACAAATCAACGGACATATAACTTGAGGAGTAAAATACGCAACTTCGAAGTGGGCCAAACAGTCACTAAGCGTAACTTTAAACTCAGCAACCTAGCCAATAATTTTAATGCTAAATTAGCACCAGTCGGAGTTAAAGTTAAAATCAAGAAAAAACTCGGAAATCATTTGTATGTAGTTGAAAACCTTTCAGGAAAAGAGCTTGGAACCTTCCATGCCAAGGACCTTTGGTAATCAGCTTAGCACCCTTTGATTTTTTTTTCAGCTTTGAGCCTCCACTTAATAGGGCGTGTCATTCAAATCTGTGGTGTAAGGGTGCGCTGTTTCAAACCTTAAAAATATATATGTAAATCTACTAGCTAGACGAATATATTTAGCATACACTATTTCTAAGGCGAATTGACCTTGAGCTTTTTTTTTTGGAACCGAGCTTACACGATCCACTTCCATAGAAAAGCTCATGCAAGACAAGTGCCCAAAAATTGAGCTTGAATAGTGTGCGGAGAGTCTAGAATGGTCTGAGCTAGAGTGCAGTTGTGCGAATAGGAGGAGGGAGAACGCGAAAAAAAAACCGCAAGTGCAAGCAATGCACGTGGAGTGACGTAACACTCCGGTACCCTCATGGACATACATAAGTCCACGCCTCTTTTTTTCGAGTCCAATTTTAATAAAGGAACGAAAATAAAACGCCACTGCCAGCACTGCCTTGCCTCAAATAAATGCAAGCGCGTACTCATTGTGTTAGCCACCATAAGGCCATCAGACGACCCCATCCATGGTTTCATGTCGGACTTTTGGGACTACGACCAAAAAAATTTCGGCCCAGTCCATGAACTGACCATAGGATAAATTGTTGGAGAGCGATTTGGCCATAAGTGCGCACACATATTGTTGTGTGGAGCGTACCCAGCCAGCCTAATTCCTAGGCGAACCCTCGTTGGAGTGGATGTTTCACCTTAGGACACGGGATAGCTCCTCGCAACAAAGACTGGAGATTTCTGCTGGGGAGACGTTGCCGCAGATTCAAACCCAGCATTGACGACCCCAACCTAACCCCCAGGCCCTCAAACAGCCGTTTTTATTTTTCTACTGTCTGGTGGCGACAGTATTGCAGAAACGGAGGATGTCAAGAACCAAGTGATTGGAATGCTTCGTAGTGGTACATTCGAACTACGGAAATGGGCGAGTAATTGCCCAAAGCTATTAGAGAACATACCAGTTGCGCATCGGGAATCAAGCGGAATGTTACATGGAGGGTAATGATACTATTCGCACTTTAGGTCTATACTGGAGTAACAAAGAAGACGAGTTCCGTTTTGCTTTGTATTTCGTTCTGCCAATGAGCTCACCTACAAAGAGGACAATACTATCAGCAATTGCACGACTGTTTGATCCCATGGGATGGCTTAGTCCGATAATGATTACTGCCAAAATTCTCATGCAGCAACTGTGGAAGAAGAAAATTGGCTGGGATAGCACACTACCGGACACTATTAAGAGAGAATGGGAGAAATTCGTGAAAGAGTTACCAAACATACTAACTATACGAATACCACGGCATGTTACATGGGGGCTACCGGGTGGTGTGGCTGAATTGCACCTGTTTTGCGATGCCTCGTTACGAGCATATGGAGCTGCGGCTTACTTGCGCTTCCCAATTGGAGAGGATAAGTATCACACAGAGTTGCCATTGTCAAAGGGGAAAATATCGCCAACTAAACAACAACTAACCATACCTAGGGCAGAGTTATGTGCTGCACATGAAGCAGCCAAAATGTATAAGTATCTAAAAGATCAGATGCGTTTACAGGAGCATTTAACCGTTTCATTGGCAGACGTGGCCTATGCACAGACGTTTATAGTGACTGCGGTACTAATTTTATTGGAGCCAACAAAAAATTGCAAGTGGACAAACTGGCATATTGTTCGTACATTACGAAACATATTGCGCCAACATTATTGAGAAAAGGAATCAACTGGCATTTCAACCCACCATCAGCGCCACACTTTGTGGGAGGCTGGAGTGAAGTCCATGAAGTATCATCTGAAGAGAACTCTCGGAGAACAAGTTTTAACATTCGAGGAAATGGCAACTGTGTTGGCACAGATTGAGTCTTGTTTAAATTCAAGACCGTTATGTCCCCTATCAAATGATCCTGTCGATTTAATGGTATTAACACCCGGTCACTTTCTGATCGGTGAAGCGCCTTTAGCACCTCCTGCTCCGGTATTGACTAAAGTTACTCTGATTGATAGATGGAAGAATTGTCAATATTATGCACAACAGTTTTGGAGAAGATGGAATTCGGAATATTTATCACGATTACAAAGGAGACCAAAATGGGTGCAGACCAAGGAAAATCTAACAGTTGGATGCATAGTGCTCATCAGGGACGAGCGATTCCCTTCTCATCAATGACCTCTAGGTCGGGTTATGGAGATACAGGCAGGACCCGATGGACTAGTGAGAGTGGTGACTTTGAAGACAGTCAAAGGACTCATGAAACGACCGGTAGCCAAACTCTGTCCATTGCCTATTCAGGAGAATTGAATAGAGAATGACACCAGACCTACACCTAAGCGTTAAATTGTTACTTTCTCGTTTCAGTTTTCTTTTCACAGGAGTCTTCCGGACGTGAATTTGATTATGAAGATCGTCATCATCAAAGGGACTCTCTTTGCTGAAAAGAGAAAACGAACGAAGAGAGAAAGAGACCAAGAACAGCGCAAGTTACTTTGAAGTGACAAACTTGGAGATCCGTTACTTCAATTCTTTTCTTTCTTATTTCTTCTATGGAAATTTCCAGAACTTTGAATTTTGTAAAAGACAGCGTGGTTTGCTGTACTTGAATTTTACTCTTGAAATTAATCTCGGTCGATGCGGTTGCACCTTCTGTGCCCGCCGACAATTGTACTATAGTTTTATGTTAAGAAAATAAAGCAACTGGATTGAAGTCAACCTGGTCATTTCATTCCTTCCAAATCGCAAGTGCCTCAAAGCCGCCTCGGTGGAAATCATCCGAAGGTCGCATCACATAAAGCGAGCGGTTTGGGGCTTCGCAAGGGCGCAGCCGTTAGCCAAGACAGTGGGTCTTCCTTCAATTTATCTATTAAACCAAATTTACGCCAAAAATCTATTCCAAGATATATGTCTTGTTTTAAATCAGGAATAATAAAGAAATCAAGGGGTTTGGTAAGTTGTCGATACGTAATGTCACTGGTCAATTTACCTTTAACAAAACATTCAGAATTGTTGGCCGTAATTATTTTGCCGGAACAATTGCGTGTTTGAGGATGCTTTAAAAACTCTTTAGCTACTTACTTCCTAAGCAACTAATATTAGCGCCACAGTCTAAAAGAGCAGTGAAGGTCTGGCCTTCTATCTTTATTTCTGTGTACAATCGATTATCTGAACGGGAAAATATACTAGAAATCAATTTCTTGCGGTTATTTCTAACCTTCTTCCAAAAGAAGCGTAGTCTATCCGTAGAGCGCTTAGCTTAATCTTTGGTCGTATGCTGTCTACTTCACCAAAGATGCGATGACGAACGGTCTCATACTGAGCCAAACGTAGGTGAAGAGGACGAAATGGGCTTTTATCGACTGTTGTCGAAGTTAGTCCTATATTTCCTTGTGAATCTGTTTCTTTCCTACAAACAAGAGGTTCACATTCCTCTGTTTGGGAATATTTATCCTTCATTATTGGTCTGGATGCGACAACGAAGTGTTGATCGCCGCATCCGTCGGTTTTCCTGAGGGTTGCAATTACGACAACGCGGTTTAAAAACATTTACGGCTCCGCAACCATAGCAAAATACAGTACGCGGTTCTAGACAGATATCAAAACGGTGTCCAGGCTTCCGGCAGTTCCAACATGTCAGCTTATGTTGAAAAGCTCGTGGGTGCATACTTCATGGTTGCATGCTTCGTAGTGGTACATTCGAACTACGGAAGTGGGCGAGTAATTGCCCAAAGCTATTAGAGAACATACCAGTTGCGCATCGAGAATCAAGCGGATTGTTACATGGAGGGTAATGATACTATTCGCACTTTAGGTCTATACTGGAGTAACAAAGAAGACGAGTTCCGTTTTGCTTTGTATTTCGTTCTGCCAATGAGCTCACCTACAAAGAGGACAATACTATCAGCAATTGCACGACTGTTTGATCCCATGGGATGGCTTAGTCCGATAATGATTACTGCCAAAATTCTCATGCAGCAACTGTGGAAGAAGAAAATTGGCTGGGATAGCACACTACCGGACACTATTAAGAGAGAATGGGAGAAATTCGTGAAAGAGTTACCAAACATACTAACTATACGAATACCACGGCATGTTACATGGGGGCTACCGGGTGGTGTGGCTGAATTGCACCTGTTTTGCGATGCCTCGTTACGAGCATATGGAGCTGCGGCTTACTTGCGCTTCCCAATTGGAGAGGATAAGTATCACACAGAGTTGCCATTGTCAAAGGGGAAAATATCGCCAACTAAACAACAACTAACCATACCTAGGGCAGAGTTATGTGCTGCACATGAAGCAGCCAAAATGTATAAGTATCTAAAAGATCAGATGCGTTTACAGGAGCATTTAACCGTTTCATTGGCAGACGTGGCCTATGCACAGACGTTTATAGTGACTGCGGTACTAATTTTATTGGAGCCAACAAAAAATTGCAAGTGGACAAACTGGCATATTGTTCGTACATTACGAAACATATTGCGCCAACATTATTGAGAAAAGGAATCAACTGGCATTTCAACCCACCATCAGCGCCACACTTTGTGGGAGGCTGGAGTGAAGTCCATGAAGTATCATCTGAAGAGAACTCTCGGAGAACAAGTTTTAACATTCGAGGAAATGGCAACTGTGTTGGCACAGATTGAGTCTTGTTTAAATTCAAGACCGTTATGTCCCCTATCAAATGATCCTGTCGATTTAATGGTATTAACACCCGGTCACTTTCTGATCGGTGAAGCGCCTTTACCTCCTGCTCCGGTATTGACTAAAGTTACTCTGATTGATAGATGGAAGAATTGTCAATATTATGCACAACAGTTTTGGAGAAGATGGAATTCGGAATATTTATCACGATTACAAAGGAGACCAAAATGGGTGCAGACCAAGGAAAATCTAACAGTTGGATGCATAGTGCGCATCAGGGACGAGCGATTCCCTTCTCATCAATGACCTCTAGGTCGGGTTATGGAGATACAGGCAGGACCCGATGGACTAGTGAGAGTGGTGACTTTGAAGACAGTCAAAGGACTCATGAAACGACCGGTAGCCAAACTCTGTCCATTGCCTATTCAGGAGAATTGAATAGAGAATGACACCAGACCTACACCTAAGCGTTAAATTGTTACTTTCTCGTTTCAGTTTTCTTTTCACAGGAGTCTTCCGGACGTGAATTTGATGATGAAGATCGTCATCATCAAAGGGACTCTCTTTGCTGAAAAGAGAAAACGAACGAAGAGAGAAAGAGACCAAGAACAGCGCAAGTTACTTTGAAGTGACAAACTTGGAGATCCGTTACTTCAATTCTTTTCTTTCTTATTTCTTCTATGGAAATTTCCAGAACTTTGAATTTTGTAAAAGACAGCGTGGTTTGCTGTACTTGAATTTTACTCTTGAAATTAATCTCGGTCGATGCGGTTGCACCTTCTGTGCCCGCCGACAATTGTACTATAGTTTTATGTTAAGAAAATAAAGCAACTGGATTGAAGTCAACCTGGTCATTTCATTCCTTCCAAATCGCAAGTGCCTCAAAGCCGCCTCGGTGGAAATCATCAGAAGGTCGCATCACATAAAGCGAGCGGTTTGGGGCTTCGCAAGGGCGCAGCCGTTAGCCAAGACAGTGGGTCTTCCTTCAATTTATCTATTAAACCAAATTTACGCCAAAAATCTATTCCAAGATATATGTCTTGTTTTAAATCAGGAATAATAAAGAAATCAAGGGGTTTGGTAAGTTGTCGATACGTAATGTCACTGGTCAATTTACCTTTAACAAAACATTCAGAATTGTTGGCCGTAATTATTTTGCCGGAACAATTGCGTGTTTGAGGATGCTTTAAAAACTCTTTAGCTACTTACTTCCTAAGCAACTAATATTAGCGCCACAGTCTAAAAGAGCAGTGAAGGTCTGGCCTTCTATCTTTATTTCTGTGTACAATCGATTATCTGAACGGGAAAATATACTAGAAATCAATTTCTTGCGGTTATTTCTAACCTTCTTCCAAAAGAAGCGTAGTCTATCCGTAGAGCGCTTAGCTTAATCTTTGGTCGTATGCTGTCTACTTCACCAAAGATGCGATGACGAACGGTCTCATACTGAGCCAAACGTAGGTGAAGAGGACGAAATGGGCTTTTATCGACTGTTGTCGAAGTTGGTCCTATATTTCCTTGTGAATCTGTTTCTTTCCTACAAACAAGAGGTTCACATTCCTCTGTTTGGGAATATTTATCCTTCATTATTGGTCTGGATGCGACAACGAAGTGTTGATCGCCGCATCCGTCGGTTTTCCTGAGGGTTGCAATTACGACAACGCGGTTTAAAAACATTTACGGCTCCGCAACCATAGCAAAATACAGTACGCGGTTCTAGACAGATATCAAAACGGTGTCCAGGCTTCCGGCAGTTCCAACAAGTCAGCTTATGTTGAAAAGCTTCCACCTCCTCCTGCATAAACTTTTCGAAATTAGAGTCTAATTCAGCTATCTTTGAACTATGTCCAAAAGTATTCTTGATCGGTATGCTTTTCATTTGTTTAGCAAATTGCTCGTGGGTGCATACTTCCTGTCTCAGATGAGATAAGGTAAAAATTCCTAGATGCATAAGTTCATAACGAATCGCCGACTTTGAATGTCTGATTAATAACTTGACTAAAGACACTAAACTGGTAATCATCAAAGGTTTCATTCTCGGCCTGGTGTCTGCAATTAATCAGTTTCCAGGTGTCCATATCGTTATCTACTTCATCAAACTTCTTTCTAAATTCTACACAAAATTATTCCAATCGAAATTTGGGTGTGCTCGACGAAACTTTCAAAACCAATCATTCGCTTTACCTGCGAACAGTAAATACAAATGATCACAAAGTACTCGATAGTCTTAATTTAAATTTTGTTCTGCTAATGAACGAACTCTGTATAGAAAATCCTCTGAATGCATTCTTTTTTTAGACCCATCAAATTTTATTCTCCAACTTTGAATAATGCTTGCTACTTTTTCGGGTGACAATGTCGAATTTGCTCGCGACCCTCTATTTGAGTTCTGAGTCTGACTACTAAGATTTCTAGATGTTTGCGTGTGGTTATAGTGTTCTTCTTGTCTTGGTGTCGGGAGGCTAAACGCTGCAGAACGTTGGGGTTTGGTTCGTTGCGCTCAAGTCGAATAGAAGCTAACTTGTCGTCAATCAGCAAAGCTAAATGGTTTACTAACTGTTCCTGTTGTGCTTGGATAGCAGTTTGTATCAAAGTTGTGTAATCTGGAGGGGTACTTGGCTTGGACTACTAGCTTGAGTAGGCGGTGGCCTATGTTGACGTGAGCAAATGCCGCAAAATGGGTAATTTTCTTGCAAAGCTCGCGCAATGCTCTCGTGACTGTGTCTAACAGACATACTTAAATTTTTCTTTAATTAATTTAATACATATAAATTTGAAATCCGCCATCATTATCCAATCCTATTTCCGATTACAAAGTTGATTCGATCTGCACAAAAAATAGATTTGTATTAAATCTTAAACAAAAATTCCTATTGCCGATTTGTCTGAATGACGATTTCCTAAACTGGTCATATACCGAAATACGCCAGTCATATGCTATTCCTGGTCCAGGTTCTTTTCACTCTAAACAAAGTTAAGGTCTAAGAATGCCTATTTTATAATATTGTAACTTTTCAACAACTCCATTGGTCAGTCAACCCGATATGACCGAGTTGCAACTGCAATTCCTAACGATAGCCTCAAACTACAAAGATCATAAAATTTGCCTTTCCGCCTAGTCATACAAAGATACGTCATACGATGCTGGAGCCGCCAATAGTTTCTTCTGGTCGACTAGTCCGAAAATTCTCGAATCGGGGCACCATCGCACTACGAGTATGCTTACCTAGCTTGAAAATTAAATTAATCTAAATAACTGAATATGAATGAATGGATGGATACTTTGATGGTGTACAAATTAAGATTCTCCAGTCCTGTTGAGGGTGAAGATTAGGTTGAGAGGCGAACTGTGCCTCTTATTGCTGGCCTCGGGCTCAGACAATAAATTATTTTACGGCTAAGTGCCGGAGTGAATATTTATTTAAGCGACTTACTGGAAGAGCGCTGTATTCAAACTAATTTCTTAAAACACAGAATATTTCACTTAAGCTAAGCCAAAATTCACATCACGCCACAATGTCATGGTCGGCAAGCTGACTCAGCAAATTTTTGCCGATAACGAAAACTCTTGCAGCAAAACAAAAGTGTCCGGTTACCGTCGCTGACCATTGCAGCTATAGTGCGCTGATACAATTTATGCAATGTCGCAATTGCGAGGGCTGCTACTTAACTTATAGAGCACGCGATAGCGAGGGTAGATTATAAACTTATAAAATATCCTATATTAAGTGTTAATTGTTAACTTACATATCCGATTAGTAGTGGGGTTGTCCTATGTTTTATTCGGGCTTCATGATTGGGCTCCATTACTGTAGTGGTGTTCTAAATTATTCGGGCCCCACGTTTGGCGCCATTTCTCTAGTAATATACATGTGCACCTGTAATTGTTAGCCGCCTTATATTTCTACCTTGCTAACGATAACACAAGTGTATGCTAAAGATCGGGGTCGTGCACTTCTAGCGTTGCTCTTGCTTAGCTCGTCGGATGAGGATCATACAGAAAAAATATAAGTGCACTATCAGAAACTAAAAGGATGTTAAAAAAAACACAAAATATTGGACCAGATCGGGATCGGGACGACTTCTCTGCAGATTAGCTAAAGGTGTTGCTCGCTAACCCTTTCTGTACCCACTCTACCTTGGCAAACTATTGGGCTTGATTGATTGCCCCTTAACAGACTCTTAAACGATATTAGACGATTTGTAACGGCAGCATAGTCATGGATTCAGACGACGAACTCCTCAAAGAATTAGTTTACGCAAACATGACGAAATTTCAAGTTATGGGTTTTGTTGGTGTTTAGATTATATAAAATAAGCTAACATTAAGCAATTGTAGCTACATCGGGTGTGCATCGCTGTGTCTTTGGCCCCCATCTCTACCTTTGTAATCTCACTCCGAGGTCCACCCAATTTATGTGTTGGTTGCGACAACCTTTAGTCACTGGTTTATGTGCTAGTGCCTAGATATATATAAATAAATAAACATTTAATAACTTCAAGAAACACTTTCATTGAACATTTTGGTGACCCCGACATTGGCGGCTCCAAGTTAAAAGAATAACAGACTTGGTGAAACCGTCATCAAGCGAGAACATTTGGTCAACTCAGGCGACCAATCTCTCAACAAAAAGGAAACTGGTCAACTAGGCGACTATTTTCTTTGCACGCTTTGGACACGACAATCCTAAGCGAGGGCACAAATTGATGAACATCTCACATCAATCTGGGGTCCCGACTAAAAACATCGCAATTGATTAACTTGGCAATCATTGCGGAGCCACCTTGGCGAATAAAAAAGATTTATTGGAAAACTAGGAGTTGGTTTTCCGCAACGGGGTAGCAGTGCATACCCATTGAATAAAAGTTGATCAACTAGGCGATCACTTTATAAAAAACATTTAACAACGATTTGTGTCAACGAGGCGACCAAATCATAAAAAGTTATTTTTATATAAAAAATAAAGTTTGATCAACTCAACTCTGTTGCATTCCCTGGCGTCAGCAATATCTGACCTAGTTAACTCGGTCAGTAACCCAGGTAGTACGCACGAGTATAGATTTTGGCATTGATCAGCAATTTTTTAAACAAAGAAAAGAAACTCAAAAAATTGGTTTCACTGTCGTGGCAGTTATCAGTGTAAAAGAATAGGTATATTGGAAATAAAAATAAAACTATTGTTAAAACACTAATCAAAAGGCAACTTCGATTTATTTCTTATTCTTATTTGTGCTACACTTGACCAATTTTAGGAACGAGTCGGAGCGTTCCCTGTCTTTGACAAAATAAATAAACTCCCATCGGGTCAAGTACTAGTACAGATAAGCAATTGCATAAGAATATAAAAGAACATGGAGGAGTTTTATAAACAGCAGACAGAACGAGGAGAGGCAATCTAGGCCTTTATTCGGAATACCAAAAAAGATTCTTTCGCCAGGAAAACGAAGCCATCTTATTTCGAGGACAAACTTGAGCTCCTGGAATACATGTGGGAGAACTTCGAGAAAAGTCATCAGGAGTTGATGGACAAATTAAATAACGTGCCAACTGAAGATGACTACTTTGTAACGGACTATTTCAGCAAAATGAAGACGGTTGTATCTAATATAGTGGAAGATTGGAAGGACCATTTGGCAAAAATAAAGCTAGAGAGGCAAGCTCGCCAACGAGAGGAAAAGCGAGTCATGATCAAACCACTGGTTCGTAAGCAAAGTGCTCTGCTGGAGTCATTGTCCAGGACATTAAGACAAATTGTGCCTGAAGATAAAATGACTTACAAATCAGTAGTCGACAAATTATGGATGCAAATTGAAGAAATCCATTATGAGATTCATCGGCTAGCTGAAAATCCAGCCGAAGTCGGATATAATATAGCCACGTTTGTGGCCGCAGAAAATACAATGCTGAAATTCTGTGTGGCACCAGCAGAAAATGTAGTGATACAATCACCACCTATATTGCAATCGATACAATCATTGCAACTACCCAAAATTCCCATTCCAAAATTTGATGGGGATTATCTGAAATGGCAACAATTTCATGACATCTATAAAAAGGTGGTTCATGAGTCAAATATATCCACGATAGAGAAAATGTGGTACTTAAAATCAAACCTTTCTGGAGAAGCAGAGAGATTGAACGGCACCTGGAATTAACAGAAGCCAATTACAACACTGCTTGGTCAGTGTTGCAGGAACGTTTTAATAACAAACGAGTTCTAGTAACAGCCATACTGGCAAAGCTGTTTGATCACCCAAATGTGGGAAATGACGCAGCTTCTATAAAGAATTTGCATGATAACATTTTTGAATCATTGCAAGCCTTAAAAAATGTAGGCGTCAATATGGAATCGTCAGATGCTGTCATAATGTTTCATATGACAAGAAAATTGGATAGATTCAACCACGCACTATATGAGCAATCTCTTTCCAACAAAAGGGATCTGCAGGAAGTAAAGGACTTCCTATCCTTCTTGGAACAGCGCTTCCTAACATTAGAGGCGATTGGGAAACCAAGAAACGAAAATAGCAGCATTGAAAAACCAAGTCCAAGGAAGACATGCGCAACAGCATCTGGGACAAACAGTACCCTGTGTGCTTTCTGCGAAAGAGCAAAGCACAAACTCTTCCAATGTGAAAAGTTCAAAATCAAATCCGCAGCAGAGCGGCTTAATTGGGTGCAGAGACACAAATTGTGTGTCAATTGCTTCAAGCCGGACCATATGGCAAAAAATTGCTCTTGGAGGGGATGCTTTAAATGCGATAAAAAACATAACACAATGTTGCATTTAGAAACAGGCAACCAAATTGCTACATCTGCTTCTGCAGCTTCTGCGTATGGAATTGGCAGAAAATACACCCTGTTGGCAACGGCCAAGGTAGTGGTAAAAGGGATCAATGAAAGGAAAGGAGAATTTCGAGCACTCCTGGATAGCGGCTCTCAAGTAAATCTCGTCTCAGAGAGACTGGTAAAGAAGTTATCGCTAAAAATTAGCGAGACTCATGTGCATATAAATGGAGTGGGTGGTCAACCACAGATAAGAGTAAGCTTGGTTGTAAGGTCAAGATACAACAAGTTCGCAATGCTAGTTGAGGCATTTGTATTGCCCCACATAATAGGTGACCAACCCACAGAACAAATAACGCAGAAAGTCACATTACCAGACAACATTCAATTAGCGGACCCAACATTTGATAAACCCGGAAAAATTGATATGCTGTTGGGAGCTGATGATCACTATGCTATACTGCTACCAGAAAGGAGACGGGGCAATCGAAACCGTCCAACATTACAAAACTCAGAGTTTGGATGAATTGTTGCTGGCAGAATTAATATGTCAACGTCAGCTTCAATCACATGTATGGTAGGCATGACAAATCCAGAGGAATCACTGGAAAGATTCTGGCAGCTAGACACACTAGAGCCAATAAAAAGGTACAGGAGTCCGGAGGAAGAGTATTGTGAAAAATTCTTCCTCGATAACCTACACACATCAGGAAAATCACTGAACGACATTTTATATCCTGGACCAGTTGTACAGAGTCAACTCTTCTCAATTCTTCTGCGGTTCAGGACACACAAATATGTGTTCACGGCAGATATTGAAAAAATGTATCGCCAAGTTTGGATAAACCCTGCCGATCAATTCAATCAGATGATTGTGTGGAGAGAGGAACCAAGTCAAGAACTAAAGTTTTATCGTTTAAAAACGGTAACTTATGGAACCACGTCAGCCCCATATTTAGCGACGAAGTGTCTGGAATATTTGGCACTGAAAAACATTGAAAAATTGTCGTCTGGAGCATCAGCATTAAAAAATGACTTTTATGTTGATGATTGTCTCACAGGAGCAGACAGTTTACCAGAAGCCCTGCAAATAAGACAAGAGCTTCTAGAAATCTTGAAACCTAAGGGTTTCAACTTACGAAAATGGTGTTCAAATAGCAGTCAACTTCTAAAGGAAGTTCCAAAGGAAGATACGATTGCTGACATCAATCTCGGTGACACACTGGGTCAAACAAGTGTCAAAACATTGGGAATCATATGGGCACCCAAAAAGGAGACCAATTATGTCGAAAGGCTCAAAGACATACAAAAGGAATAACCAGACGAGTGGTGCTATCCGAAGTCGGTCAAATCTTTGATCCTCTAGGACTGTTCGCACCGGTAGTGGTAAGAGCGAAAATGTTTCTTCAACATGTTGCTACCGAACGAATTGAGATGGATGGTGACCTACCGCCGTATTTGGAGAAGCAATGGGAAGCTTACCGAGAGGATGTACAGGCACTAAACCACATGAAAATTCCAAGGCATATTTTTGATGGCAAGGTCCCCACTACAAAGGAATTGCATACATTTGTTGATGCATCAGAAAAGGCGTATGGTGCGGCAGTTTATGTCCGATCAACCTATAAAAATGGCCAAATTTCGGTCAGATTGTTGTGCGCCAAGTCGAGAGTGGCTCCCCTGGAAAAACAGACACTGCCCCGGCTGGAACTAGGTGCAGCTGTACTTGGAGCTGAACTCACGGATAGAGTTCGACAGGATCTCCAATTCGGATCAGAAAGTGTGGAATCATTCCTCTGGTCAGATTCAACAGTAGTACTCTCGTGGATTAATTCACGGGCATCACATTTCCACACGTTTGTGGCTAATCGGTTGACAAAAATACACGCAGTATCACATCCAAGGCAATGGCGGCATGTGTCATCAGCGCTCAACGCAGCTGATGTTCTGTCTCGAGGCATATCAGCAGTTCAGCTTAGCACACATACATTATGGTTGTATGGACCACTATTTCTGCATGGACCACAACGTGGCTGGCCAGCACCATTTAAGCCTACAGAGCACACGATGGATACCGCTGAGAAGAAAACCAAGGTATTCAGCATGGTGACTGCCACGGCAAACAACAAGAGTGAATGGATATATACGGTAAATCACAGAAATTCGTTTTACCGGCTACAGCGAATAGTGGCGTATGTGCTACGGTTTTGTCACAAGCAGAACAGGAAACCAACGGCTCAGTTAGAGTTGGAAGAGTTGGACCAAGCACGGAGAGTGATCATTAAGCATATTCAAGAAACAGGTTTTGCATATGAATTACGGCACTTAAAGAGACGACCTGATCAACAGCTAGATCGCAAAAGCACGGTGGCAACATTGCCACTAATACTGGATGAAGATTCAATCATACGAGTAGCAACTAGGCTACAACAAGCACCAGTATCAACGGAAACAAGGAATCCATATCTCTTGCCGTATAATGATCCGGTGGTAAAAATGATGCTACGGAAACTTCATGAAGAGAATCTTCATTGTGGACATGAGGCACTACGCGGAATAGCTCGGCAACAGTACCACATCATTAAGGTGAAACCGATGGTCCGGAATGTGATCCAGGGCTGCGTAGTATGCACCAAGTACCGGCCGCAGTTCTTTAAACAAGTCATGGGCGACTTACCTGAGCATCGGGTATCTCAGAATAGACCCTTTCTCAATGCCGGAGTAGACTATTGTGGACCATTCTGGATCCACCATAAGGTTCGAGGAAAACGTCCCGACAAGGCCTACATTGCAGTATTTGTATGCTTTGCAACCAAGGCAGTACACTTGGAGTTGGTCGGAGACCTGTCCACCTCCTCATTTGTGGGCGCGCTTCAGCGCTTTATTGGGCGCAGAGGAAGATGCCAGACATTATACTGCGATAATGCAACAAACTTTGTTGGAGCAAACAACCAACTTAAGGAACTGGCAGCAGGTAGTATCAAGGAATTTTGCAATCAAAAAGGAGTGCAATTTAAGTTCATACCACCATGGTCTCCACATTTCGGAGGATTATGGGAAGCTGCGGTAAAGTCCGCTAAGCATTTACTGTTGAAAAACGTATCGACAGCAAACTTAACCTTAGGATAACTGTCTACCATCATTGTCAATGTTGAAGCAGTGCTGAACTCTCGTCCGTTAACGCCAAACTCAGACGATCCCAACGACTTAACAGCTCTAACCCCAGGCCACCTATTGATCGGAGAACCATTAGTAGCCCAACCAGATGCAGAGCCAATAACACAGCGATCAATTCCAGAGCAATGGGAATTAGTGCAACGACTTAAGCATACATTCTGGACACAATGGTCTCAAGAGTACCTACTAGAACTGCAGGGTACATCCAAGTGGAAAAAACCATATAACAATGTCAAAGAAGGCATGATGGTAATTCTAAAGGAGGATAATGTGCCAATTTTGCAGTGGCCAATTGGACGAATTGTTAAATTATATCCAGGCCTGGATGGATACGTCCGCGTGGTAGACGTTAAAACAGCCAGAGGCACCTACAAGCGGGCTATCCATAAATTGGCCCCCTTGCTTAGAGAGACGGCGACAAAACGTAAAATCGAGGCAGATGACACAGAATCGAATTCCCAAAAAGACCCTGGTATCGAGGACAACGCAGAACCAAAAACAAAAAGACGCTTATCGATCGGTCTGCCACCGTTGGCAATGACGATCTGCCTAATGCTGTTATTATTGCCTATAGCATTTGCTCAAAGAACTAATATAACTCGATTCAACCCCAAACCATGCATATACTATGAAAGTATTGGCACAGGAAGGATGGCAACGTCTGACTGGACTATTGTGGCATTCTACGATCTCGAACCATATTGGGCCGACCTGAAGACATTTTCAGACGGAGTAGTAAAGGTTGGAGAAATATGCGTGTTAATGAAGGTTCCAGAGGCATGCACCGCAATGCAGAGGCACTTCGAGCATGTCAACTCAGAGCTACGGACAGGAAATGATCTCCTTCACATAGAACGCCAACGACGATCGCCTTTAGATATAATTGGGAACATTGCGAACGGCTTATTTGGTGTGCTGAACTCAAAGTATGCAACAGAGATGTCAGGCACCATACGAAAGGTTAAATCAAATGAAGATTACTTATTGAACTTGCTGCAAAATCAGACATCTGTAATTGATTCAACGATAAATATCATTAAGCGAGATGAAGCCACAATTGAAAATCAGATGAAACTAATGGAACAACAAATGAACGACATGACCAAGGTCCAGGACAATGCAGTAAAGGCATTGCAATGGTATATCACGCTAACTACTCAGATGACAGTTATTGCAGGGAATTTGCAACGAATTCAAACCGAAATTTCCCGAGTATTTACAGATGCCCATCATAGCAAAATAAGCCCGTTACTACTATCACCAGGCCAGCTTCGGGAACATCTGAACCAACTGAAGAGACATCTTCCGTTTGGTTTGGATTTGCCAGTTCCAGATAACGACGTCTTGCAATTATATGGCTTAATGAAGGCACAAGGCACAATCGCAAACAATCATGTGATATTTAAGGTCACATTTCCATTAGTGGCAACGCAGGCAGTGCAACTGTATAACCTGGTACCCATTCCAGCAATTGAAACTCATGGGATTGTAATCATGAACATTAAAATTCCAATCATTGCTGTCAACAAGGAACAGAATCAATACATTGGGCTCTCAAGAGCCGATTTGGAACAATGTCATCAGCTCAACAACGAGCAATATATTTGTTTTGATAAACAAACGACGTTTTCGGCTAATAGCAACTGTGAGTTCCAGCTATTCAAAAACACAAAATCATCAACTTGCCAAATACAACACACAAACAGATCATTCGTGTGGTACGACATGTATCACAAAAATCAGTGGATTTTTGCCACCACTAGACCAATTGAACTCGCAGTGACCTGTGACGATAATATACAAGGTGTCACTATTAAGAAGACTGGATTGTTAACTCTAGACCCGACGTGTACAGCTAGGAGTTCTGCTATACGAATAACACCGTATAACTACGACAGACACAATGAAATTGTCATATGTCCGATTTGGCAACTTCAGCATTGGCCCAACAAAAGTAGCGCCAACAACAACACAATTCACAAAGATGCAGCTAAGCTACGACGAACTAAGCAACATTCAAGGAAAACTGGAAACTAAGCAAAACTGGAAATTGCCAGAAGACCCCAGCCAGTCGGCTCACCATGTTATAGTCTCCTACGTAGCGCTAACAATACCATTGGTTCTTGTGATGGTATATGGAATAAAAAGATGCTCACAACCCCCAAGACACAATGGTCCAGAGCAGACAACCGTGAGGATCGTCAATCCCATACCGACTCCTGCTGCAGTAAGCCCAGCCCCCAGCAATTTTGCGGTCAACGTTGGATAACGTTGAACAGGTGTTCAACGGCCGGGAGTATGTTGGTGTTTAGATTATACAAAATAAGCTAACATTAAGCCAATTATAATATAGAACGAATGGAAATGTATGTCAATGTTAAGTATGTAACCCGATTATAGATATCGATGGCTCATCAGTCATAAGTAGATCTGATATGGTCAGCAGTAAACAATAAAGACCTAGTTAATCAATAAAAACGTACTTTGCTGACCTAACACTATGCACTGGTGAGCTCGCTATTTTGTACTATAAAAGAAATGCATTATTCTTAGTAAGATCAGATACCAATTGTAGCTACATCGGGTGTGCATCGCTGTGTCTTTGGCCCCCATCTCTACCTTTGTAATCTCACTCCGAGGTCCACCCAATTCATGTGTTGGTTGCGACAACCTTTAGTCACTGGTTTTTGTGCTAGTGCCTAGATATATATATAAATAAATAAACATTTAATAACTTCAAGAAACACTAACGTCTTTCATTGAACACGTTTAGTTCCAAACAAGAGGGTGTTCATGACTTAATTTTCTAAAAAATTACAGAATAAAGATATGCAAATAGATATAGAAGCGATTGGGCAGGGGTACAATCAAACAAATTGTCCCAAAGAAAATGAAAAATTCAAGGCTGCTTGAAAGCCAAAAGTAGCTTGGTCGACGCCACGCGACCGAAATATAAATTTTAACTGAAATATAACGGGGTTTATTTTCTAATATTTTCACTAAATTTAATGGTTTATCATCTTATTCTTCGAATATTCACTAATATTTTTATTCACTGTAGCCAAATATGTATATTACTGCCTTGTGCAGTCACTGTATTTTTTAATGATGATGTAATATGCACGTGTTTCAGAAATATATATATGTATATCAATATTCACGTCTTTTCGCAACCAAAGTATCAAATTAAATGAAAAAGCCTGTACCAAAAATTCTGTTTCTAAGCAAACGCAATGAATGCGAACGAAATCTAACGGATCTTTTCCATGCTCTCTTCTTTGCTTACGCTTTGCGTTCGCTGTGCGAAATGGGAGTAAGAACCGTACCAAGTGAACACATGTTCGTAGTACGCAAGGGGAGTTTTTCATTTATTCTTGCAAACAAACAAAAAAAATATTCTTTCCGAAATGCAATTAAAATTATTATTATTAAAGAGGGCTACTACAATCTCTATGTAGATAAGCTTTCTTTTGAACATAACATTCTAGCTTTTACAGTGGCTGACATTGCCAAAACCTGATATTGGTGATGCATCGGGTTTTTTTTTCTCACAAACTTTTCTATATTCAGACGTGACCGGATTTCTCGAGTAGGTGGTGGCGTTCTGATAGCTGTTGATGCTGCTTTATCATCTGAAATTATCCAATTTTCTAGTACCCAGGAGATTGAGTTTGTCGGTTAGTAAATTTTAAATCTCTTAATGCTTTCATTACTTGTTCCTATATTCCACCATTGTCAGACATGGTGGTATATTTAAATCATTTAGAGGCAATTCAGTTTGTCTCCTCTTTAGTTTCCAGTCAAGACATGCTCATAGTTGTAGGTGATTTTAATTTACCCGCTTTAGCATAGTCACTAACAGATGAATCTACCACGTTGCTGCCCTCTTTGTCACATGACTTTATTGATGGCCTTCTAGGCTTATTTTTATCCCAAGTCAATCCTGTCTTAAATTCTAATGAAAAATCGTTAGATCTTATTTTTGTATTGGATTCTTTTTATTGTGATGTTTCTAGGATCGAACCGTTCGTTCTCCCCGAAGACAAATTTCATCCTACATTAAATTTAAAAATTGATCTGCCCTTGCTATCACCATTACTTGGTTCAAATGAGTTAGCTCTAGCTAGGTGCTTTCGTAAGATTGACTTTGCCAGCCTTAATGAAAAAATTATTACTACCGATTGGTCTTATCTGTACAATTGTAGAGATATGAACTCAGCTGTTCGCTTCTTTTATGATAATCTGAATTCATTCTTTGATATTTGAGGGCCTCTTGGTAGGCAGGAGCGTCTTAACAATCCTACCTGGTTCTCACGAGAGTTATCCAATTTGAAAAATGTGAAGACTCGATATTATAAGAAGTTTCAAAAAACACGTCGTTCATCAGATTACGCACTGTATACAGTCGCTCGTTCAAAATTCATGATGCTTAATACAGAATGCTATAAGAATAATCCCAGCGCTGTAAGCTTCAGTTTTTTTTACTATTTTTACTAATTTTACTAACCCTATTACTTTCTAAACTGAACGACATTGGGTTTTCACCCCTTTACGTTTCGTGGGTTCAAGAATATTTAGCAAATAGAAAAGACAAGGTACTTTTTAGGTCTTCTGTTTTCAGAAAAGGTGCATTTTAATCCAATGAATGAATGAATGTTTTGAATTGAATTTGTGTTTGATTTTAGTCCATGTTTGGCATAGTAGAACGGAAGCACGAAACTATTAACGAAGCATACTTTGTGATTGGGTAGACGCATTTCTCGATCTTGAAATGATCAATGAAGTTACATATTTTTCGCTGTCCAATACCAAAATATGCATAAGCTCGATTTTAGGCATCCAAGAACCCGTGACTTTCACACTTTTTTTTCCTTTTTTTCGTGATAAAAAATTTATGGATCGAGCTGTTAGACTGGACGACCCATTGCGACTTGAAGCTGATTTATCTAATCTTGACATGATTCGCGTAAATTGATTTGTTAATACATCGCCAATGACAATGACGACAATGCAACTTGAAGCTGATTTATCTAATCTTGACATGATTCGCGTAAATTGATTTGTTAATACATCGCCAAGGACAAATCAATTTACGCGAATCATGTCAAGATTAGATAAATCAGCTCCAAGTTGCAACGGGTCGTTTCAGTCTTACAGCTCGATCCACAAATCTTAGATCAGGAAGACCAACTGCTGAACTAATTAAACCCTTCTTAGGTAGATCAAAACTTTTTTACGCTTAGCAATAAATCTACCTTTCCAGGCTTATAAAAAAATGTGTCGGCTAACTCAATTTCTTTGGGAATAGCTTAGTTTGACACATCTAGTCTCTTTTCAGGCTGAGGTAGAATTATAGATTGAGTCACGATAAACTCTATTTTCCATCCGTCTGGAGATATTCTTGAACGAATTTTTGTAGATACGGAATGTTTCATATGTGCACGTATTTCACCGATTCCAATAATCTAATGATCGTAATATAATGATCTTTTGGATAGTTCTTCAGCTATAAAGGTAAGCTCAGAGCACGTATCAAGTAATGCTCTTACGAGCTGAAACCCACCAAGCTTGTCTTGAATTAGAACTGTTGTTGTGGGAAGCAATCCCCACCGAGCTTAACGAGTCAACATCGATGTTGCAAATGTTTTACTTTCGTCATGTGTGTTATGAATGATGTGTTGCGATTGATGAGACACTGCCGACATCTGTTCAATGTAGGACATTTTAAGGCAATTCAAACAAAGAGACGCTGTCTTAACAATCTTAAATCGCTCAATAAAAGTTTGCGAAAAAAAACTGGACAGAATGCAAACCTATACTTGTTTGAACTATAGTTTTAAGAAAACACTTAAATGCATTAATTTTCACTCAAAGAGCTTAATAAGTGAGCTTTGCTATGTAGATCGGTTCTTGTTTCAGTAATACATAAAACACAACAATCTTTTACATATACGAAATACTTTTTATCTTTGAATTTGGTCGGTTATACAATGCGAATGATTATAATTATCTATCCTTAAAACAACATTTGAGAAACGCACTCCAGACTTCTCGAAGTAAATTTGGATCCTAAAAAAAAGAAAGAAAAAAATTATTTAAAAAAGAAAATTGAATATGTTTCGAATATATATTGATAATTATAATTTTTAAATTAAAAAATAAATATTTAATTATAACTCTTAGCAGAAAGCATCTCTGACCATAAAGTATATACATATAATTCAATATCTGGTCTTTCCAAAGGGGGAAAAAAAATATTGTTTGTTTGAGTTAAAAGCGGGGACTTTATTCGTTGGATGAATGCTTAAAACTGAAGTACAAAAATGTCTTATAGTAATATTTATAGGCTAAATTTGTGTGCCCTCTGTGGCGTGATCGATATTGATGCGATTTGATTGGCCCGAATTTTTTTGTTGAATTAACGTTCTCACGTTTTTCATTTTAAGAGGGAAAATTATTATTGCAAGTGTTCAATTGTTTATGAATAAAACGGATCTTATTGGCCTGTGTTTTAATTATGAGTTAGCGTTCACACGCTTTGATTTTGAGGGCGAAAAATTTATAATTTATTGGGTATTGACGTTGGATATATGACTCCACCATCTTAAAAAAAATAGCCTGTCCTCAGGCGGATATATTGAGATATAGCGAGGGGTTTTTCTCAGCTGTAAAGATTGGAGTATCAATTTTGTTTATAATTTGGGACTCAAATTTTTCCAACCCAATTGAAACAATTGGGGTTTCGATTATTTCTATAGGAGCAGGATTGTTATTTGATCGAAAATGCTTAATTTTTAATTCTTGTGGCATTGCCTTAAACCTATAGATTAAGTATGTAATCAAACTTATTATAGTAAGTATAAAAGTGATTAATGTAATAGTTTGAAATACAGTATAATATTTGGTGTGTTCGTTAATGATCTCTTTTGTTTGGATAAAGGAAATCGGTTCTAGCCTGGTGACATTGTTTGTTACATAAATGCTTTGGCTATAGTCAAGCAATGAATTTATTATTGAATCATAAATTTTTATTATGTTATTGCCTCCTATTATTAAGTCGTTGTTTACGCAATTTTGATTAAGTTTAGTTTTGGGTAAATTCCATGTTACAATTATGTTTGGTTCAATGGTATGCAAATCACCGATTCGGATGAATTTTGGATATGTTGTAGAATACCCCGTCATTTGAAGCTGTGTGAAATATTTCGGCGCACTATTCTATATTTTCCTAATAAATCGGCTTTAAAGTTATAACTTTAGCTATAGCTTTGGTGACGTATAAGTAAAACGCCGAGTGGACTACAAGCAGCTCGACGGTGTAACAGGTAGAGGTCCTGCCTAAAATCGACGAAACTCTGGTTCAACCCCCGCCCGAAACTAGTTAGTTTTGGGTTTTCATTTTTTTTCGCTTTTTTAATAATTATTTTTGTATTATTTTTGAGTATTCTGTGAAGTGCTCAAAATTAAAGATTAGAACTTCTTATTTTACTGATTTTTCCTTTTCTTCCTTGAGGTTGTTTAGTACTTCTAAACCTTTATTAATAGTGTCTATTACGTAATTTAGTTCGTTTGCTTGTACGCTATTGCTTTCAAGATTATTTATTTTTTCTTCTAATTCGTCTTTATCGTCCTGATCAAGAGTACCAAAAAGATATTTGTATATTGAATCAATTCCGTTAATTAGTCCTCGTTTGTTACGTTTCGCAATTTGAATTCCATTAATTTCCCTACTTAGTTTTTCTGTTAAGTATTGAATATGGATTATGTCTTTAAATTCCTGTCTGAAATATTAAGTAACCGTTCGGTGCTTTTACTGGGTTTATGTCAATGGATTGACTGCATGTTGATTTTAATGTTAAGAATAGCATAAATGAAGTAAGTAAGTCGACTCGCCGACCATACACCAGGTGAAGCAAATATTTAAAATTTCGAAAACCAAATGTATGTCTATTAAATTATTTTAACATGCCTCATACCATATGCTATATCGCTCACTCTACAAACACACGAGCACTCTAGTGCCGCCACTAGCTAAAGACCAATTCTGCCCTTATGGATCGCGTAGCAAAATACTTTCATACGCATATTTTGCATGTTTCTAGTCCAATAGTTTCAATAAAATTTGGTAGTTTGGTAGAAATAGATAAGATTAATTATTCTGCCAAATTCGATTGCGATGGTCAAAAAATTGCAAGAGCCAATCGTTTTTTTCTAAATTATGGAGGCGGAAGTGGGCGTGGCAACATATTAAAATATATATATTCTGCGCGCATACTAAGGCAGTATACATACTAAATTTGGTGACTTTAGCTTTGTTAGTTTTCGAGAAAATCAGTTTTGTTTAATTTGCGGGGGCGGAAATGGGCGTGGCAAAATTTTTAAATAGTCAATATCTGCGCGTCTATTAAGTTAGCTTACATACCAAATTTAATGACGGTAGCTTTCATAGTTTTTAAGAAATTCAGTTTTATGTATATTCCGGGAAGTTGGAACAATTATTTTCTGCGCGCTAACTAAACGAGTATATAAACCAAATTTGATGTCTCTATCTGTTACACTTTTTAAGAAAAACAGTTTTATGTAAATTCTGTTTGCGGAATGGGGCGTGGCAAAAATTCCAATTAACTCTATACATTAACATACCACACGAGTCTACATACCAAACTTGGTGGCTCTAGCTCTTATAGTCTTCGAGATCCGCGTGTTCATACAGACGGACGGACGGACGGACAGACGGACATGGCTAGATCGACTCGGTTGTTGATCCTGATCAAAAAAATATATACTTTATGGAGTAGGAGAAGCTTCCTTCTGTCTGTTACATACATTTTGGCAACTTTAATATACCATTTCACCCTATGGGTGTATGGTATAAAAAGTCATCTTGAGTTGTTGACCTGTAATTAATCAATTGTCGCATTTGCTTTTATTAACTTTCTTTTTCTTCTTGAATTTTGATTTGTCGTGTGTGACCTTTTGTCCTCTATTTCTTTCTTCAAAATGTTTGTTGTCTAACTGATTTATTTCTCCTGTCTTTTTGAATGGATTTGTAGTTTTTGACTTCACTAATTATGCTTGTTTAAATCTAGTATCGATTTCGAAGTCTTCGAGGGTGATCCTGCATAGATGACAATGTCCGCTGGTGTTCGGTTAGTTGTTTTATGTCTCGTCTTATGGTTGTATATATAGAGAATTTTTTCGAATTTGATTAATTTATATTCGATGCCATTTTCACTATTTATAATTCTGAGTTTTTCAGTTACTGTTTTATGGAATCTTTCTACCTTGAAATGCCGTTTTTATACCCTTGCAAAAAGTGTATATTAATTTTGGTCAGAAGTGTGCAACGCATAGAAGGAAGCATTTCCGACCATATAAAGTATATATATTCTTGATCAGCACGACGAGACGAGTTCAAATAGCCATGTCCGTCCGTCCGTCCGTCTGGATCAACGCAAACTCCTACTAGACCGTTGGAGCTACAGAGCTGAAATTTTGCATGTAGGCTTGTATATACTGCAGGGGTTGTATATCTTGGATTCATCCGGATCGGATCACTATATCATATAGCTCCCATACAAACGACAAAGTCACTAACAGTGACTTTTCTTAATAACTTCGTTATTTTCTGAGCTATTGTCATGAAATTTAATATTTTTAACACATATAAACGACTGTGCCAAATTTGATCAAGATCGGGTGACTATATCATATAGCTCCCATAGGAACGATCTTTCGAAAATGTGCCAAATTTGATAAGGATCGGGTAACTATATCATATAGCTCCCATAGGAACGATTGGTGGAAAACAGTGACTTTGATCAATATCTTACAATTAGTTTTTTCCTATGCTAAGATTGTTGGCCGTTCTTTCGCAAACATTAGCTTTTTTAGCTTGAACGTTTTTCCACTTTGATGGCTATAGGTAAGGAAAGAGCTTCCATAAAAGTTGTAAGGGTATACAAATTTTGACGCGGTCGAAGTTAGCCCCTGCCCTCTGGTTACTTGTTGTAATTTCTAATTTTATATTTTCTTCTTGTAGCCAATTTTTTAGTGCTATGCACAGAAATGCTGAATCTTTGTCTGATTTTATTTCTATTGCTTTGCCCATTTCAGTGAATACTTTCATAATTGCTCTCTTGGCTTCTAACCAATCTCTAGATTTTACTTCTACAAGTGTTGCAAATTTGGAGTAAATGTCAATACATAAAAGGAATTATAAATTGTCGATCATGTAAAAGTCCATAACGTATTCTTCTCTGATATTAAAAGTTTCTGGTGTTATTTCAAAAGTTAGTTTTGTATTTCTATTTTATGTCTTTGCGATATTGCTTACTGAGCATTCATTAATAATGTTTTAAATTAGGTTTTGAAAATCGGGGAAATAATATTTTTAACAAATTAATCGTTTTTTCGATTCCTGGATGTAATAATTCTTTATGTTGTTTTAGGATTATTTCTTTGAATTGTGCAAACGTTTTAAGGTCCTCTAACTTAATGCTTGATTTCGAGGTTTTTGTATTTGCGATCGATCGTAATTTTTCAATAAAAGCTTGTTGGAATATGGGAGAATCTTGTTCATTTTGAAAATATAGTACAGTTTTCTTACTGCAAAGATATCTTTTGATTATATTCCTTGCGTAAGCATTGGTCATTTCTTTGTATGTTATTTTTATACCCTTGGGTATGCAAAAAGGGTATAATAATTTTGGTCAAAAGTGTGCAACGCATAGAAGGAAGCATCTCCAACCATATAAAGTATATATATTCTTGATCAACACGACGAGACGAGTTCAAATAGCCATGTCCGTTCGTCCGTCCGTCCGTCCGTCTGGATCAACGCAAACTCCTCCTAGACCGTTGGAGCTACAGAGCTGAAATTTTGCATGTAGGCTTGTATATACTGCAGGGGTTGTATATCTTGGATTCATCCGGATCGGATCACTATATCATATAGCTCCCATACAAACGACAAAGTCACTAACAGTGACTTTTCTTAATAACATCGTTATTTTCTGAGTTATTGTCATGAAATTTAATATTGGTGAGTTAATTACACATATAAACAACTGTGCCAAATTTGATCAAGATCGGGTGACTATATCATATAGCTCCCATAGGATCGATCTTTCGAAAACAGTGACTTTTGTCAATAACTTCGTTACTTTTGACGCGATTGCTTTCAAATTAAACATTTGTCAGTTTAATGTATCTGTTAATGACTGTGCCAAATTCGATAAGGATCGGGTAGCTATATCATATAGCTCCCATAGGAACGATCGGTGGAAAACAGTGACTTTGATATATCTTCGTTATTTCCTATGCTAAGATTGTAGGCCGTTCTTTCTGACACATTAGCCCTTTTAGCTTAAACGTTTTTCCACTTTGATGGCTATAGGTAAGGAAAAGGTACCAAAAAAGTTGCAAGGGTATACAAACTTTGACGCGGTCGAAGTTAGCCCCGGCTCTCTGGTTATGTTTGATTTATAAAAATAAGTTGTTGTTTCTGCTTTGTCTTCTGAACCTCTAATGAATTCTATTTGCCTGTTGAAATAATTAATGGGTTTATCTACTATTGGAATGTAATTTCCATTATCCTCATGAGCACTATGTATTGTAGCTTTCTGTTGAAGATTTCATCTGTTTTAATTCTGGAGAGGGCATCTGCTACGTGATTTCTTTTGCCGGGTAAATATTTAATTTTGTAATCAAACTCATTTAGTTTTATTCCTCATCGTTGAAGTTTCATATTTGGTTCTTTAATATTGCTGATCCATACTAAAGGCTTATGGTCGCTTAGAATTTCGAACTTTCTACCGAAAAGTTATGGTCTGAAATACTTTGTTGTCCAAACTATTGATAGTCTTTTTCTATAGCTGAATAATTAATCTCATGTTCGTTCAACGTTCTGCTTTCGTAAGAAATAGGTCTATGGTCCTGTGAGATGAACGCACCTAAAGCTATATTGCTAGCATCTGTAGTTAGAAAAAATGATTTTTTGAAATCGGGATATGCAAGTATGGGATCGTTCATAAGAAGACATTTTGATTTTTCAAAGGATGAAATATAATGTGGGTCGTTTATGTTAATTTTAGCACCTTTCTTTAATCTAAGAGTTAAAGGTTTTGCAATATGTGCAAAGTTTGGTATGAATTTCCGGAAGAGTCCGCATAATCCTAAGAATGATTTTATTTCTTTTGGGGTTTTAGGGATCGGAAAATTTTGACTTGCTTTGATTTTATTTGGTTTAGGTTTTATACCTTCTGCTCTTATTATATGACCAAGGAATTCTGTTTTCTTTTTCATAAATTCCCATTTTTCGAGTTGGAGAAGCTAATCTTCTCTTAGTTTGTTAAATACCTTTCTGAGTGATAGTATGTGTTCCTCCAATGAGGTGGAGTACACTATAATGTCATCCAGATAAACAAGACTATCTTTATAAATAAGGTCTTCAAAAGATTATTCATGCATCATTGGAATGTTGCCGGGGCATTTTGACGACCAAATGGCATACATGTGTATTCGTAATGGCCATGTTTAGTTGAGAAAGCCGTTTTTGCAATAGATTCAGGATCCATTCGAATTTGATGAAAACCCTTAGCTAAATCAATAGTGGTGAAGTATTGGCATTTTCCCAATTTCTAGAGACTTTGATCCATAATGGAATTGGGAATTCGTCATCTATTGTAACTTCATTTAAATTTCGGTAGTCAATGACTAATCTGAATTTTGGTTTGTTGGAAGTATGGAGATACTACTACTTCAAAGGAGTTTTTTTGGAACGATCCAAATGAGTGAACAGTAGGGTGAGTTCGATTTTCAAATGATACCCTGTTCGATCATTTCATTTATTTGTTTGTTGATTTCTATACCAAATGTTTGGGGATATTTGTATGGACGTTTATAAATTGGGTCCTCATGTTTTGTATGAATAGAGTGCTTTATTGTACTCGTGAAAGTCAAATTTTCACCTTCGCGGTACTGAATATCACTGAATTCGTACAATACTTTTTTAAGTTTTTGTGTTTCTTCGTTGTTTAAATGGTCGAGTCTATACTCATTGCTTTCTATTATTTCATTTTCAATCGCAAAGTTTGTGTCTGGGTCCCTCTCTGTAGGTGGGTCAAAACATTCTATATTATGTTCTTCTTCTATTTCTTCAATATATCGGAAATAAAATGTATAGTTTCCTAGTTTTGCATATTCTTCTTCATAATTTATTTGGGCTTTACAAGCTTTTAGGAAAGTTCTGCCTATCAACTTGTCGTATTTATTTGAAAATTTATGGATATAAAATTTTTGTTCTGTTGGACAAAGTTTGCTGGGTGCAAGAAAAATGATTTCTTTTAAGTGCTCCTGCTCCTTCCTTCCTCCTTTGAATCTCCTAAATGGGTTTTGAAAAATATATATATATTTATTGAAGATCCTGAGTCGACTACACATCTCAAAGGTTTATTGTTCATTATTATTCTGATGAAGGACTTGTCCCCATCTCTTCTTCCGATTGTTCCGAGGCATTCTGATGAAAATTTTCTGATGTGTCCATTTTGCTAATTCTACTATTACTTTCTCTTTGCCTTTTTGTAGGCTACATTATCTTTTGATACTTATTTTGCTGTTGATAGTTCATTGGATTTTCAGCCCTGTCAATATTTAATTTTTGTTGAAATTCTTGGAAAAGTTGTTGGTTTTGTGTTGTATCGGATTGTTTTGTTTAAGACGGAGTTGTACTATTGGGTACAAAAGATTTTCCACTCATAAATAATCTATCGGGTAATTTTTTGTTTATTACATCTTTTATGGTGTTATTTAAAACATTCGTATAAAGAGTAGTGTTATTTGCTTCGTTTTCCAGACTTTGTTTGTGATAAAATAGGATTCTGTAAAAAACTTATGAAGGTTTCCTGTATAGTTGGTGTTGTAGAGGCGTCGAAGAAGTTCGTCACATGGGGTCTGCGTCTTCAATTCATTAATGAGGAATGATCTTAGTTCCGGCCAGGTGTTCGCTTGTCCAATTTGCGAGAGCCGCTGTGCCTCTTCAGTGAGCTGCATCTCGATTGAGCTGAACAATATGTTATGTTGCTTTATATCATAGGTGGGATATAAGTGCATGATGAAATCTATCCTCCTTATGAATGAATAGTTTGCCACCTGTCTTAACGAAGACAGTGCTTGATTGAGGTGGGCTTCGGTGAGTTCTATGGCCATTTGTGTTTTTTAGTGGTGTTTTGTTTTGTTCGCACACAAGTTGGCGTTTTTGTTCCACAATTGGAGTTTATGGTTGTAACACACAGTTGATATTTCCGCGCACAGTGGGCTTAAATATTTTTCACTGTTGTAGACTTTTGAGCGTTCCCGTAAGTTCTTGATGTCGGATCGGAGTTTTATAGTGATTATTCACTAATTCTATAAAACACACGCATAATAATTCTATGTGTCACACGGATAGAATAACAAGTTCACTTTTACCGATCCTACCGACTGCGCCAATTATAAATCCACTTCTTTTATTTATTAAAAAAAAAATGGATTGGTGAGACTCAAAAACGATCTTTATTGAAACAAAGCGTCTTAAAAACTAACCTATGATTATTCATACAGATATGATTAAAGTTCGGTTACAAAGCTTTTGATGTTAGTTTTGGGAGCTTTTGATCTGGACAAGGGATCTGGATTTTGATTGGCCTTTTGATTTTTGCCTACTAAGCGTTCTCACGCTTGGAAGATTTTTTGGGGACATTTGTTTATAGAATTTATGTTGCAGTAAACATCCGCTGTTTTCTAGACTAAAAGGGTGGGTCAAGTTATGTGCGTGAATGGAGTGAGAAATTGAGTGGTTTGGGTGGAAAAAGTAGCGGATATATTATTATCTATTCCTAGCGGTAACAATATAGCTATTGTTTCGAAATGAGTGGAATGTATTAATCTTTATTCGGTTATAGTGTAATTAAATGTAGTTAACAATGAACGCGACTGGTCTGTACCAATGTCAAAATGTAAGTGTTTTTCGTTCGCATGCAGTTGATGCTAAGCAGCGTGGTTTGTGCAAATTAAGAATAACGGATGTACCAACGCTGCGTTCACAAACAAATGTAAACGTTAAGAACAATAGAAAATATGCAGTGGTTCAAGTACATGAATATTGACTTAAACTATTTAATGTCGTTTAATTCCCAAACAGCTATACTTAAGTTATTTCTTTCGAACCCTGAAATAAATCATATTTTAAGAAACTTATCCATAAAATTATTGTTATACCATACACCCATAGGGTGAAATGGAACTATTCCAGCTAGAGACACCATATTTGGTATGTACATATATTCGCTTAGTAAATGCACATACATATTGTGTATGTATAAAAATTTTGCCACGCCCTTTTCCGCCCCCGTAATTTAAAAAACTTGATTATCTCCCGTATTTTTTTACCTTATGCAATCAAATTTGGCACACTTAAATTTAATACTAATATCTAGCAAAATACCAATAAAAATTTGATCAAAATCGGACAAAAAACAGTCGAGTTATGCATATACAGTGAAACCTCGATATAACGAATCTGAGGGGGATCGCAAAATTATTCGTTATATCTATTGATTCGCTATAGGTACTGAAATGTAAAACCTTAGTCCTTTCAAGGGACTTAACAAAAAATTCGTTATATTGGGTTTTTCGTTATAACGAAGTTCGTTATATCGAGGTTTCACTGTAAACGTTTTTCCATAAGGCTGGAGTTGGCCGTTGGCTGGTGGGGGCGCTAGGGTATGATTGAGTTAGCGAGATACTAAGATATGCCTGTAAGAAGCATGTGAAAATGCATTTGTTTAATAAAGTTGAAATATTTGCTTTACTGGTGTATGGTATACATAAGTCGGCGAGACGACTTACTTACTTCATTTTTATTTTATAGTCTGTTTGTTGTGTCCTTGTTTAATTTTTTATATTTTATCAGATCATTGAGAATGCTGTTCATTTTAATATCATAATTTTTTTTATTCGTAACGTTTATATTCTTTTTACAAGGGTATATTAATTTTGGTCAGAAGTGTGCAACGCATAGAAGAAAGCATCTCCGACCATATAAGGTATATATATTCTTGATCAGCACGAGAGGAGTTCATATAGCCATGTCCGTCCGTCCGTCCGTCTGTCCGTCTGTCTGTCCGTCCGTCCGTCTGGATCAACGCAAACTCCTCCTATGTTAAATCTACAAAGTTGAAATTTTGCATGTAAGCTTGTATATACTGCAGGGGTAGTATATCTTGGATTCAGCCGGATCGGACTACTATATCATATAGCTCCCATTTAAACGGCAAAGTCACGAACAGTGACTTTTCTCAATAACTTCGTTATTTTCTGATCTATTGTCGTGAAATTTAATATTGATGAGTTTATTATACCAATAAGCGACTCTTCAAAATTTGATCGAGACTGTATCATATAGCTCCCATAGGAACGATCGGTCGAAAACAGTGAATTTTGTCAATAACTTCGTTATTTTTAACGCGACTGCTTTTAAAATAAGCATTTGTTAGTTTAATATATCTGTTAATGACTGTACCGAATTTGACGAAGATCGGGTAACTATATCATATAGCTCCCATAGGAACAATCGGTGGAAAACAATGACTTTGTTCAAAAACTTCGTTATTTCCTATGCTCAGAATATGGGCCATTCTTTCGCAAACTTTAGACTTTTTAGATAAAACGTTTTTTCACTTTGATGGCTATAGGTAAGGAAAGAGTTACCAAAAAAAGTTGCAAGGGTATATAAACTTTGACGCGGTCAAAGTTAACCTCTGGTTTTGCTCTATGCTCTATTACCATTAGAGAGAACGTTGTACGCGTCGTTTCATCGTTGTTAAGTGTCTGTACCAATTCCTCTCCGTCTGCAAAATTTTTAAAGCGCGGAAACTTTTCTCTCTGTATGGTACCTTGGGCCGTTTGCAAGTAACGCTCTTACGCCTGGGAAACTCTAAGTTTGTTTTGGTTATTGTTGCTATTAATAAGAATGATGTTCCGTTTGTTGCTCTGTCTCAAGCATGTAGGTTTCACAGGTTGTATATCTCGGATTCAGTTAGATCGGACCACTATATTATTTATATGTATGTATATAATTATATATATATATATATATGGATCGGACCAATATATCATTCTTATATACATGTATGGATCAGACATATATTATTAGTCTAGTATTAGTTTTATATAGTATAGTATAGTATAGTATAGTATAGTTATTAGTATTATATAGTATATATTATTTTTATATATATACCTATATATAATATATATGTAAGATGGAGTCCTCAATTGAGTCCCCAAATGTATTATATTATAGTTTATTAGTATTATAAATCGTGGACGGGCGAATAATGATTACAATATGCAACTTAAATCTCGGGTTCTGTGTACTGCTGGCTTCTTACTGCTTCTTACTGCTGATACTTCTAACTGCTGAACACCGGCTGCTGACTGCTGAACCTCGACTGTTGACTGCTGAACATTGACTGCTGAACACCGACTGCTGACTGCTGAACATTGACTGCTGAACCTCGACTGCTGCGTTGCCAATCTGGATAAGGGAGTTGCCACCACGCTGCAACTACCTTATCCCATCTCACATTTGGTCTTCCTGATTAGTCATCAGCCTCTGAGGATGCATAATCCTCGTTCTCTGCTACAAAACTCCACAATTTCATGTTGTCATTGCTATTGGTCGTATATTTTGGTCCCTCGGTGTCTGTTGCTGCTTTTCGAACATCATAGCGTCCTGCACGTTTCAACTTCACTATCTCGTACGGTCCTAAAAACTCGCTTGCCAACTTTTTGCCTGCTACAAATTGGGTTCTACGATTGGCCACCAGATCTCCAACATTGTATCCGACCTCGTTCTTTCGGTTTTTATCAAACTGTTCTTTATAACGTTTCTGAGCCATCTGTATATTTTCTTTTGGCTTGTCACGCATCTCTTGCCTTTCTGAGTCAAAGGTGTCAAGCATTTCTTCCTCGAGCAACTGTAAGATATCGCTTTCGGTTCCGCTCCTCATTTTCACGCCGAGCATCAATTCAAATGGAGACCTCTTTGTGGACTTATGGACAGAAGAATTAATCGCTTTTTGAACTCTCGGTGCGAACTTATACCATCGCTCAGGCTCCTCCTTGTTCTTCTTTAATTGCCGGTAGTCAATGCCCACTCGATTATTGCCATCCTTCTTTTTTCCGATAACTGTAGGACTGGCGAAGTTAGATGATGAACGTCGTATTGTTTCATCCTTCAGCCATTCGTCGATCTGCTGCTTGACCACATCTGCTTCGGTGATGGCTATTCGGCTGGGTGCGTGCCTAAATGGCTTGATGTTGTCGTCAGGCACGATCTTCAACGTGATCGGGCAGTCAGCTGTCGTCTTTCTTTTGCGAAAATCCTTAATCATCGATTGAACAACATGAGTATACTGTGAAGGCACATCAGGGTCAGTGTTTGTTTCGACTACATTGTAAATACTTATCTGATTTTGGTTGGCAGCTTCTTCCTCAAATAGCTGTGCGAACGTATATCCAACGGGAGTTAATGTCATTTGGAACTTTGATATGAAATCGTATCCCAACAGTAATTTAATTCCTATTGTGCAGTCATCCACTACCAGAAACGTGTGTGTGAGGCAAATACCATCGATCTGCACCTCTGCCTTGAACTGACCTACAGGGTGTTTGGTGTTCTGTCCTAGTCCTCTCAGACAAGACGTACTTGCTAGCAGCTGGACTCCTCGCATTCGGCTGAACCCAGACTTTCTAAGTAGAGACACGTCAGCTCCGGTGTCTATCAATCCCTTCACCTCGCCTATCTGCAATGATTTGAGTCGGTTTACTTCATTCACAATGTTTACAGAGGAAGTAGGACAATTTTTGGACATGTGTCCAGTTTGGTTGCAGCGGAAACACTTGACTTCCTCCTTACAGTCCTTGCGCAGATGCGCCATTGATCCGCATTTGAAGCAATGTTGCTGTCACTCTTATTGAAGTTTGATTTCGGCGTAAACTGCTGCGGAGCTCGTTTTGATGCCTCAGGCTTAACCTTGGTACTGGCGATTTTTTCGTAAATGTCATATTTGTCTTTCAGCTCCTTCAGTGACTTGCAGCCGTACAACGTGTATTTGTAGTCACTCTTTAGGTTCAATCCATTAACGATGTGCTTGATAACTGACTTCATATCAATAATCCCACGGGAAGCAATCCGTTTCGTTTGTAAAATGTACTCATGAAAACTTTCATCATCGGACTTCGTACGTAGAGATAATTGGTTGTGAATTTCGGCACTGCACGGCTGATCGCAATCAAATTCCTCCAGGACTTGCTGGCGAAGTTGTTCATATTCGTAGACAGCCTTAGATTCGAGAAATAGAGCGGCGGTACCAGTCATTTTCGCTCGGGCTTGAACGTACTTCTGTTTATTGTTCAATCCATATGCATCGGCGTTGACTTCAAAGTTTTGAAACCACTGTTGTACAGACATTCCTTCCCCGCAGAATTCTGGGATGATTTTGGCAAAGTTCTCCACCACCAACTTGGTGTCATTCTTTTTGTCTATTTCGTCGGCATGCACTTTCAGAGAAAATAGTTGGACCAGCTGTTAAAGAGTTGCGGTGTTCTCAACCAGCATTGCTGCATTTATTCCGGCTTGGTTTTCATCATTTCCATGGTTGTTCTCAATTGCCTCTAATTCATTGACCATTTTACCTGGGTGCGACATCGGGGCTAATTGGTCCTCTTGGTCCGACATAATGATGCAATTTCGTAACATTCTTATTGGAAGCGTACATCCTCTTACTGGAATCTTGCTCGCGATTTTTCCTCTTCGTTTTTTACTTGCTGTATTCGTCTCGTTTTTTCCGATTGCTGCCTTCGTTGCTTTTTTCGTTTCGTTTGCCGCCAGAATTTCGCGTCTGCTTGCTGTCTCTTTTTACGTTTTGTTTGCCGCCAGAATTTCGCGTCCGCTTGCTGTCTCTTTTTTCGTTTTGTTTGCCGCCAGAATTTCGCGTCTGCTTGCTGTCTCTTTTTTCGTTTTGTTTGCCGCCAGAATTTCGCGTCTGCTTGCTGTCTCTTTCTTCGTTTTGTTTGCCGCCAGAATTTCGCGTCTGCTTGCTGTCTCTTTTTTCGTTTCGTTTATTTCGTGTGGCGCCAGGGCATCGCGTCTTCTTGCGAAATTGCAATTCGTTTTTTCGTCTGAGTGTACTCGCTCTCTCGTTTTTTCTGCTGTCGAAAACTTTCCCTGTCTCACTCTTTCCACTGTCAGCTTTTTCAATTTCCAATGTATTTCCAAAGTCCGCGATCGGTTGAGCGTCTTCGCTCTCTCGTTTCTTCTGCTGTCGAAAACTTTCGTTTTCTCACTCTTTCCACTGTCAGCTTTCCAATCATGTATTTCCAAAGTCCGCGATCGGTTGAGCGTCTTCGCTCTCTCGTTTCTTCTGCTGTCGAAAACTTTCGCTGTCTCACTCTTTCCACTGTCAGCTTTCCAATCATGTATTTCCAGAGTCCGCGATCGGTGGAGCCCCCAAATGTAAGATGGAGTCCTCAATTGAGTCCCCAAATGTATTATATTATAATTTATTAGTATTATAAATCGTGGACGGGCGAATAATGATTACAATATGCAACTTAAATCTCGGGTTCTGTGTACTGCTGGCTTCTTACTGCTTCTTACTGCTGATACTTCCGACTGCTGATACTTCTAACTGCTGAACACCGGCTGCTGACTGCTGAACCTCGACTGTTGACTGCTGAACATTGACTGCTGAACACCGACTGCTGACTGCTGAACATTGACTGCTGAACCTCGACTGCTGCGTTGCCAATCTGCATAAGGGAGTTGCCACCACGCTGCAACAATCTCACATATATAAAAATATATGTATATATATTATAACGCAAAGTTCGGTAGCTAAGGAACTAATGACGATTAAGCCGGTATACTCACCGGGCCCAGACGGTATTCCCGCTTGTGTCCTGAGGTTCTGTGCGGAGTCATTGTGCTCGCCTTTACTTAAGCTTTTTGAGTTGTCCGTTACACTGTCCGAGTTTCCAACTATATGGAAGGATTCGTTCATTTTACCTCTTCACAAATGTGGCAATAAATCCGACGTCACTAATTACAGAGGAATTTCTAAATTGTCAGCGATACCTAAACTGTTTGAGAAAATTATGACGTCTCAAATACAGCATTTCTGTAAATCTATTTTTTCGCCATACCAGCATGGGTTTGTCAAGAATAGGTCTACCACAACTAACCTTTTACAGTTTACATCTTTTGTAATCCAAGGTTTTAAGAAACAAAAGCAAACTGATGTTATATATACGGATTTCAGTAAGGCTTTCGATTCGGTAAACCATGCCTTACTATTACATAAGCTGAATTTAGTTGGCTTTCCGGATGCTCTGCTTGCTTGGATTTTACAATATCTAAGCAATAGGAGGCAGAGGGTTCTTTTTAGGTCCTCTCTTTCTAAGATCATTTGTGTTGAATCGGGAGTCCCACAGGGCAGTCACCTTGGCCCATTATTATTTACCATTTTTATTAATGATCTCCCCACCGTTCTTTTAAATTCCAGAGTTCTTATGTATGCCGATGATGTAAAAATCGCTAATCGCATCGTAGACTCTCTCTCATGTCATACCTTGCAAGCTGACCTGAATGCTTTTCAGGGGTGGTGTAGGACTAACTTGTTATCTCTAAACTGTTCTAAGTGCAAAGTTATGTCTTTTTATAGAGGTTCTCCCCAATTAACGAGTTACTTTTTAAATAATTTCCCGTTAGAAAAAATTAATAATACTTCCTTGGTTGTAAAAGATTTGGGGATCTTAATCGACCACAAACTTAGTTTTAATCAGCATATATCGACTACTGTTAGTAGGGCTAAGAGTGTTCTTGGCTTTATGAAGCGCTGGTCGAAGGAGTTCAAGGATCCATATATTACCAAAATACTTTTTACTTCTTTAGTCCGCCCCATATTAGAATATGGATCTTGTGTTTGGTCTCCTCAATATGAGTTTTATCAAAACAAATTAGAATCTGTACAAAAACAGTTTTTACTCTTTGCCCTTCGTGATTTGCGCTGGGATCCAACTGTACAACTTCCATCTTATTCTAGTCGACTTCAGTTAATTAACCTTCCTTCTTTAACTAATCGTAGAACAATGCTTGGTGTAACTTTTCTTTACAAACTTTTGAATGGTGAGATTGACTCTTCCGAGCTGTTGAGCCAAATTAACATTTCTGTTCCATCTAGAAGGACCCGCAATTTCACACCGCTTATACTTCCCACTTGCACAACTAACTATTCTCTGCATGAACCTTTTCGTATACTATGTAGTGACTACAACAGACTTTGGCACGTTATCGGTTCCGAAACATCGCTTCCGGGTATTAAAACTGCGATCTTGTCATTCCTCGCTCGTAATTAGTTGTAATCATCTTTATTTATACCTATCCTGTTTTCTTTTTATATGTAACCTATTATCTCATTACATTTAATATTTTCTATTTCTTTAGTTTAATTTATGTTTATATATGTAATACGCCTATGCCCTTAGGTCGGAGTGGGTAGAGGTTGTAACATTAACTTTACTTAGGGTCATTCGTAACAGGCCCGGGCCTGGTGTCATATGGGCCACTTGTTCGTACTGAGCGTTGTACGACTACGTCTATATAAAAAAAAAAAAAAAAAAAAAAAAAAAAAAAAAATTCCTTTCAGATAGACGGGAAGTCGGAAGATGGGACGGAGAATGTAAACAACTTAAGTATTGGCTTATATATGGCCTCTGCACAAAACCTTAATACGCAGCCTGGTATTCTGTCAGAGCCAGGTGCATATATTGGTTTGACGGAACTGAGCACGCAGTTTTCGAAAGACAAGTAAGACGGTTGCACTGATGTCTTACGTTTTACATTGACAAAGTTATAAACTTGCTTATATATAGGATAGGATATATATAGTTAGAAATACAGTGTTTTAAGGATAGAGGAATAAAATTTCTAGTAGGGCTACGGGGTACAGATAGGTTTAACTGGTTCAATAGCTCAGGAGAGTCTATTTCACCTATTAAAAGTTTGTGAATAAAGATAGCAATATGCATTACTCTACGATTAATTAAAGAAGGAAGATTGACTTAAAGAATCCTACTGGAGTATGATGGAATATTGACATTGCGATCACAGTTTAGACCGCGAAAAGCAAAAAGAAGAAATTAGTTTTGAACAGATTCAATTTTACTTTGGTGCGTTTCATTTTGAGGTGACCATATGCAAGATCCGTACACTAATACAGGACGGGTTAATGAAGTATACAGAATTTTGGTTGTGTACGGATCGTCAAACTCTTTTGACCATCGTTTCACAAACCCAAGAAAAGAATTATTATATAATCAAGTACTCTGCCCTTTTCTTTGGCCAGCCGTACAACATCATTTGTCACCCTTATTGGTGTACTTTACTCTCTTTAGTGACTTCAAGATTCACATTTTTTTTATTTTCCTTCTACCTTCACAGGCTGCAATTGTGTTATCAATCTCAACAGTATTTTATAATCATCACACACATTCAGCTCCTGGGGCACTTGCCCCTCCGGCAATCTTCTCAAATCTTCATGACCATATTTGTAATTTCGTTTATTGGTTAAAGACCTTAAATTGTACCTGTCACCATCTAGGTCATCAATTATTTCAAAAGGTCCCTTGAACTTTGGACTGAATTTGGTCTGATGCCTTTCTTCGCTTTTAAGTAGCACAAAATCTCCAACTTTGACTAATTACTTTTGCTTTATTTTTATTAAATCGTTCTTTGTCATAAACTGCTGTAGCTAAAACATTCTTTGCAGCTTGTGCTCTTACATCTGACAGATCAACCTCATCTTCAATATCGCTAGGTGGAAGTAATCCTAATGGACGTGCTACCATTCCCAATAACATTTTTAACGGACTAGCCTTCGTCACGCGGTTAGTTGTACAATTGATTGCCAACTGCACCTCTCCCAACACATCTTGCCAACACTGAGTTCCAGTTTCAACCGCAGTCAGCATATTTGTTAAGTCCATTAGCTCGGCTAGCACCAGTGGCAATCAAATGCAAGTTTTTTTTTTTATCTGAACCGAATTGGCTAAACTTTCCACCCGTAAAACACCTTCCCTGGTCAATTATTATTGGGTTTGGTACTCCAAACAACGAAACAGCAGATTGAACAGCTTTTATAACAATTACACACTCCTTCTGGTCACTTTTGCCACTTAGTGTTCCAATAAAAATCGTAGACTTTATCCAGTGTCTTCTCCCAACCTAAATGCATTATCGACTCATGAACTTGGTTGATAACAGACCATCTAAAGGCACGTGCCACTACTGGTAAACAACGTGTTCTGCCATTCCTCTGTATTTTTCGGTAAAGAACTTCTGCCCTTAGTTCATAGGTTTTCGCAATATCTTCAGGAAGAGAAAAATCTTTTAATTTAATCACAATTTCAGCTATGTCCGCGTCTAGACGCTGTTCAGCAATGAGCCAGTTGCTTGAAATTTCAGCCAAGTTAACTCTCTTCTCGTCAATTGGTAAAACAGGATTTCTAGACAAAAAGTCGACATGTGCCATTCTTTTCCCCTCTCAGTATTGAATATTGAATGTATACGCCTGCAAGTCAGCCCACCAACGCTGTGCTCTGGGGGTTAAGTCTTGTTTGTTTCTTGACGCCTTTAGCGAGTTACAATCAGTAAACACAGTAAAGTTCCTGCCAAACAGATAATGTCGAAAATGTTTAATGGAGTTTACAACAGCTAAAGTTTCCAACTCATATGAGTGGTATCTTGACTCTACAGGAGAAGTAATTTTACTATAATACTCATTACGTGGGGTTTGTTAATAATTTTGTGTAATTAAATTGCACCGTAGCCATCACAACTTGCATCTGTATGGAACTCAATTGGATGATTTGGGTCAAAAATTACAAGGACTGGTTTATCGGTAAGAATAGAAACAACTTTTTTTCGTATCTGCTCATGTTCCGTTTTCGAAACGAATTTACTTTTGTCTGAAATCCCCCAATAAACTGTCGGAAATAAGATGCTAAGCCAATGAATTGTCTTAGCGATGTGACTGACTGTGGAGGCGGAAGAGCAGTTAATGCTACAATTTTCTGAGGGTTTGGACGAATTTCACCAGCACTAATATTGTAGCCTAAATATTGAACCAATGTTTTCAAAAAAGAACAATTTGTAATGTTGAATGAGAATCCAGCTTCTGTTAATGTGTTTAGAACAATTTCTAATCTTTCTAGCGCTTGATCTTTTGTTGAGGCAATTATCATTATATCGTCCATATAGACGATAACATACGAATTTGCTAAATCATCTAGAGCTTGCATTACTAAACGTTAAAACACAGAAGGCGCGTTTCTAAGCCCAAACGGCATTGATAAAAATTCATATTGACCATCTGGGGTCACAAATGCTGTATACTCAATAGAATCGGTGTGTAAGGGAATTTGGTAATAACCGCTGGCCATATCTAAACACGTAAAATAATTAACTACTTGAAGTCTATTTATTAGATCCTGTATAAGTGGCAACGGGTATTTATCGGCGACTGTGTTTGAACTTAGCTCTCTGTAATCAACGCAAAGTCTATCTGAGCCATTTTTCTTCTTGACCAACAATATAGGGCTTGCGTAAGGTGAACAGCTTGATCTAATTATTTTGTATTTTAGCAATTCGTTAATTTTTTCCCTTACTAAATCTCGCTCGCATGGACTTAAACGATATGGCCTTCTTTGAACTGTTTTACTTGGATCAATTAATCTAATTTTCATTTCACCAACCTTGACTTTAGTACCTGGAATACCTTTTATAAAAGAATTTGAATACTTTGCCAACAATAAATGCAGTTTTATTTTGTCTTGACCCTCAAGTTCTGTATCAATATCGGTCGGCTCACAGCCAATACATGAATTAATTATTTTGGTTCTTGAGATTTTGAATTGGTTTGATGAAACAACAATGTCGAAACACTTATTTAGTATTTCCCGTCCAATGGAAATATTGTTTTCCATGTGGTCATCACTTATTATATAAAACAGAATTTCAATACAATTGTCATCAATTTTAACATTACTTAATATCTATACAGTACCACAAATTCCACCACTGCCTATGCCTTTCAGCATAACCACATTATTGAACCTTTTGCCAGAAAATTTTGTACTTATCTTTTTTTTCATCAACAAACATTCTGCTCCAGAATCGAAGGTGATTTAAAAAATTTGACCTCTATGGTCCATGTGTCCCTTTGGTACTGCAACGCTGCACTGCTCAACTCGCTTTTCTTGGTTGAATGTCTTCTTCCTATTAGCTTTCTTTTTTTGGCATTGGGTGGTTAGATATGTGACCCAATTCTCCGCACTTGTAGCATGTTACGCTTGATGTTTCACGGTGATGACCTTCTTGTCTACCACGTCGTTCATTACCACTTGCAAAATGATTTTGTTGTTTCTTGAGTCGACAGTCAACCATTTTATGCCGTTTGGGAAAAGTTTCGGATTGATGCTCCATAAAAACAGATTTCCTTTTATTAAAAGTGAACGCTTTTAATTCGGACTGCAAATCGCTTCTTGTTTTAACATTCGACGTGAAGCTTAAACGTTGCAATCGATCATCGAAACTTGCTAGCAATGGAAGAGTGACAGAGACAGCAATCTCTTCAATTCCCATTTGGTGCCATTTCGTCGTCAGCTCTGTAACCATGCGTCTTGCATGCACTGCGAGACACTCGCCGTCAGTCGGTCGATTCAAAAGCATACTTAGAAACATTGCGGCTGGTGTTTCTACGGTATCAAAGCGCTGTATGAACAGTTCTTTAAACTCGGCCAGGTAATTTCGGCGTAACACACTTGCGAAAGCCATTGCGAAGCGTGTCTCTCTAATGCTCAGCTTAAGGCCATGACCATGGAATTTTAATGCATTTTCTTTTTATGCAATTGAACCAGTTCAATTAAATTTTTATTTTGCAACTCCATTATGTTTTTCCAAGATGCATCAACTGTTGAAGGTAGAGGGGCAGATCCCACTTCTGATGTCGGGTCACTATTATTTTAGTCCATTGTAGCGCAGCGAGTTTCGATCGCACTCGAGTTCAAAACTGTACTGACTTGAGTCTGAACTCTATTTCTTGTGCCTAACATCGAACCAAACTCTAAAACGCTAAAACGGTACTTCTTAAAGCGACAAAATACAAGAAACCAATCACAACACAATTAGAGGCTGATGCAATATTACAATAATGATGAAATTGTCATTAATGTGAAATATCCAAAACTACAACCACACGCACACAAACTCGACATGCGGCGACACACGCCAAACCACAACCTCACACACACAAACTCGGTATGCGCCGACATATATATGTATATATATATATAAATGATGTAGTGGTCCGATCTGACTGAATCCGAGATATACAACCTGTGAAACCTACATGCTTGAGACGGAGCAACAAACGGAACATCATTCTTATTAATAACAACAATAACCAAAACAAACTTGGAGTTTCCCAGGCGTAAGAGCGTTACTTGCGAAAGGCTTAAGGTACCATACAGAGAGAAAAGTTTCCGCGCTTTAAAAATATTGCAGACGGAGAGGAATTGGTACAGACACTTAACAACGATGAAACGACTCGTACAAAGTTCTCTCTAATGGTAAAGTTTGCGAAAGAATGCCCACATTCTGAGCATAGGAAATAACGAAATTTTTGAACAAAGTCATTGTTTTCCACCGAATGTTCCTATGGGAGCTATATGATATAGTTACCCGATCTTGATCAAATTCGGTACAGTCATTAACAGATATATTAAACTAACAAATGTTAATTTTGAAAGCAGTCGCGTTAAAAGTAACGAAGTTATTGACAAAAGTTACTGTTTTCGACCGATCGTTCCTATGGGAGCTATATGATATAGTCTCGATCAAATTTTGCAGAGTCGCTAGTTGGTATAATAAACTCATCAATATTAAATTTCACGACAATAGCTCAGAAAAAACCGAAGTAATTGAGAAGTCACTGTTCGTGACTTTGCCGTTTATATGGGAGCTATATGATATAGTAGTCCGATCCGGCTGAATCCAAGATACACAACCCCTGCAGTACATACAAGCTTACATGCAAAATTTCAACTTTGTAGCTCTAACGGTCTAGGAGGAGTTTGTGTTGATCCAGACGGACGGACAGACAGACGGACGGGCGGACATGGCTATATGAACTCATCTCGTCATGCTGATCAAGGATATATATACTTTATATGGTCGGAGATGCTTCCTTCTATGCGTTGCACACTTCTGACCAAAATTAATATACCCTTTTTGCAAGGGTATAAAAAGAATATAAACGCTATGAATAAAATAAATTATGATATTAAAACAGTTCAGTTTGTGCTCCCAAAGAGATCAGACGTGTTACGGATAGCCGAAAGCCTAGCTTGCCAAATCTCATCATCTCACTGCATTCTTTTTTTTTTTTTTTGACACTGGTTTACCGGTGCAAGTAATAAGTGCACAAAGCAAACTTAAAAATAAAAAAAAACAACAACAAAGGCAAAGAGCAGTTGCTCAAAATCTGGCGGAGGGCAATAGCCCGACGACAACAACTACAACAATGACTTCAGCAATGAATAGACTTCTGAAAACAAATTACAGTGAACCAAAATATATCAACATTGTTGAAATAAGTCTCTCTCAACTCAATGCATGCATGATCACACACATACGAATATATATATGTAACTTTGTATACTCTCTCTCGAGATGCGTTAAAGAGAACAATGACTCGATGAGAGACAAATAGAAGTTAGTCGCGAATAAACTGCACAACCAACCACACGCATTCTGTTTTATTATAACAATAGGTTATGGGCCCAGGCAACGTGCCTATGTGGTTGCTGTGGTAATTTCTAGAAGAAATTAGATTTCGCGCTGTGTTCTAGACGGTTTTTTCACAAAGTATATATAAACGAGTATAATGTCGGCGTTATATCAGATCGATAAACTCGAGGACAGTAATTATGACTCGTGGTGCATCCAGATGAAAAGTGTGCTGGTGCATGCGGATTTGTGGAATGTGGCGTCAGGCGTATTGGCAAGGCCAACTACGGGGGAGAACACCGGATGGACGACGCTGGATCAGAAGGCATTGGCAATGATCACCTTGAGCGTCAAGACTTCACAGTTGGGACATGTGAAGCACTGTGCAAGTGCACATGAGGCTTGGAAGAAGCTTCAGGAAGCTCATCAACCCAGAGGACCCGTTAGAAAAGTAGCTCTTTTCAAGAAATTGCTAAGTAAATGCATACAGGAGGGTCAAAACATATCGAGTTATTTGTCGGATTTCAAGGAAATCTTGGACAAACTTGCTGGCGTTGGAATTGAAATATTGGACGAGCTTGTAACGATTATTTTGCTATCCAGTCTTCCAGACGAATTCGACAATTTCGTTGTCGCCATAGAGACGCGCGACAGTTTGCCGAGTTTCGACATGTTATGCATAAAGCTGAGAGAAGAAGGAGAACGCAAAAGGGAGAGCGAAAAACCGATCGAGAGCGCAAAAGCGTTTACAGTGGTGGAAAAGCAATCGATGCAGAGAGACAATTGGAAGAAAAAGCAAAAAGTTTGGAACTGTTTTGCGTGTGGCGGCAAAGGCCATTTTAAAGCGAATTGTCCCAGTGTAAACGGTCGGAAGGTTGCATCGAATCCGAATAAGGCAGTACAGTCATCGTTAGGTTTGCTGAACGCGTTGGACGCGAAATGTTTGGAACGATCGAACTGGTGTCTGGACAGTGGCGCCACCAGCCATATGTTTTGTAACAGAGATTTGTTTTCAACATTTGTGAAACATTCGGAGAAAATTGTTTTGGCTGATAATAACTTTCTTCAGGCTGAAGGAAATGGCGAGATAAAGCTGAATATGGTTTCACGTATACTTATATTAAAGAATGTATTGTATGTACCCAAAATGAGAGGTAATTTCGTGTCGGTGAGCAAAGCAGTTGAACATGGAAGCATTGTTGAATTTGGACAAAAGTATGCACGAGTGATCCAAAAGGGTGAATGCATTCTGAAAGCGGACAAAGTTGGCCGTTTGTATATTTTTGGAACAGCACCGAGCGAATGCTATGCCATTGAACAGTCTTACGAAGATTTGTGGCATAAAAGGTACGGACATCTCAACTATGGCAGTTTGGCTGAAATTGCACGAAAGGATTTGGCCCGTGGCATGGGAACGTTTGACTCAACGTCGTTGGAACCCTGCAAGATCTGCATGGTAAGCAAGATCACAGTACAGCCATTTCCAGATTCGACCAAGAACAGAGCTAAGGAAATCTTGGAGCTGGTGCATTCAGATGTTTGCGGTCCGTTTGATACAAAAAGCCTTGGAGGCAGCAGATACTTTTTGACATTTATCGATGACAGGTCACGTCGCATATTTGTATATTTCCTGAAGGGAAAGGATGAAGTATTTGGAAAGTTTGTCGAGTTTAAAAACATGGCAGAGCGGCAAACTGGAAAGAAGCTAAAGTGCATTCGGAGCGACAATGGTCGCGAGTACGTCAACAAATCGTTTGACGAGTTTCTCAAGGGCAATGGAATATTGCGGCAGCTCACGGTACCATACACGCCGCAGCAGAACGGTGTAGCAGAGAGAGTTAACAGAACTCTTGTGGAGATGTCAAGATGCTTGCTCATCCAGTCTGGTCTACATCAATCTCTTTGGGCTGAGGCAGTTTATACAGCTGCTTATCTGCGGAATAGGTCACCAACTCGAGCCCTGGTTAACATGACTCCAATGGAAGCATGGAATGGTAAGAAACCATCAATAAGTCATTTAAAAGTTTTTGGGTCTATTGCAGTGGCACTGGACAAAGGACATCATAAGGGCAAGTTTGATCCAAAGGGCAAAGAATACCGAATGGTTGGTTATTCTCGAAATGCGAAAGGGTATCGGTTGTACGACGCCGAAACCAGGCAAGTTGTTGAGAGGCGAGACGTTTTGTTCGACGAGCGTTTCGGCAATGGCGATTCGAATGGTGATATCGTCAAGTTTGATTTTCCATATACGGATGATCAGGATTCAGGATCTGTTGATGCAGCAGATGACTTGAGCAGTACAGACGACTCTGATGCAGAGGTCAGCGAGAGGGGCAGCAGTAGCGAAGATTTCGACATGGCAGTTGAACGAGAAGTGGCAGAACCTGTGGTTGAACAACGTGTTGGACCCGGCAGGCCGAAGCTGATTCGAACTGGAAGGCCTGGCAGACCAAAAAAGCAGTTCAACATTTTAAGCGCATTGATTACAAGTGAGGTGATCATACCAGAGACCTATGAGGAGGCGCTTAGTAGTCCGTTTGCTTCGCATTGGCGTGAGGCTATGCAAAAGGAGTATGATTCCTTGATGTCAAATCACACATGGCAGCTTAGTACGCTACCGGAAGGGTATAAACCTGTTGGCTGCAAGTGGGTCTACAGTGTAAAGCGTGATGCAAAGGGAGAAGTCGAGCGTTTTAAGGCGAGACTAGTAGCAAAAGGATGTTCACAGCGCTATGGAGTGAACTACAATGAAACATACTCGCCTGTATGTCGCTTGGAGAGTGTTCGTTTCATCTTGGCCCTAGCAGCGCAGTTAAAATTGTATCTACACCAGATGGATGTATGCACGGCTTACTTAAACAGTGATTTGGGCGATACCGTATACATGAGGCAGCCCGAAGGATACGCAACTGAAGACAAAAGTAAGGTACTTCTGTTGAAAAAGGCGTTATATGGACTCAAACAGTCTGGACAGGAGTGGAACTCCAAACTCGATAGTGTTTTGCGAGCTAATGGGTTCATACCTTGCGACAATGAACCATGTCTATACAAACAGCAAGCAAAAGGTAATCTATCACTAATCCTTGTCTATGTAGACGATCTTCTTATAGGATGCCAGGAGAAATCGGATCTTGACAGGATTAAGTCAGCTATAATGGCAGCGTTTGAATGTGTTGACAAGGGACCTGTGCGTCTGTTCCTTGGCATGGAGGTTTACCGTGATGGCGAACTTGGTGAAATATCATTGGGTCATTCACAGTACATCAAGGATCTACTGGAGCGATATGGCTATGCTCAGTGCAGACCAGCTGCAACACCGTTAGAAGCAGGGTATCAGGTAGCCTGCGATAAAATGGAGTGTAAAAGGGTTGATGCAACTCTTTATCAGTCAATGATAGGCGAGCTAATGTGGCTTGCGTTGACTACTAGACCAGATATACTTCACTCAGTATCGAAGTTGGCTCAACGTAACAAGGACCCCCATAATGAACACCTTGCAGCCATAAAGCATGTTTTACGATATTTGGCTTCGACAGTTGGCTTCAAGATTCATTACAAGCAGTCGGATGCGGCGTTTACTGGTTTCGTGGACGCAGATTGGGCAGGCGATAGGATTGATCGCAAGTCTTATACAGGATATGTATATTTTCTGGCTGGCGGACCGATATCATGGAAATCGGAGAAGCAGCGGAGTGTTGCTCTTAGCAGCACCGAAGCAGAGTACATGGCGTTATCAACAGCGTGCAAAGAAGCCATTGTATTGCGTCGATTAATCATCGAGATTGGTTGCGGAGAGGAAGATACATCTACCGTTTTGTATGGCGATAACCTCAGCGCGCAGCAATTGGCTAAGAACCCGGTACATCATTCGAGGACGAAGCACGTGGACATTAGATATCATTTTGTTAGACAAGTAGTTAATGATAACTATACTAACTATACTAACTAAGAATCTTGCGAAGAAGAAGCATGTAGAGTTTACGAATTTGTTAAGTATAAGATAAATTTGTGGACATACTTGCATTGAGGAAGGGTGTTGAAATAAGTCTCTCTCAACTCAATGCATGCATGATCACACACATACGAATATATATATGTAACTTTGTATACTCTCTCTCGAGATGCGTTAAAGAGAACAATGACTCGATGAGAGACAAATAGAAGTTAGTCGCGAATAAACTGCACAACCAACCACACGCATTCTGTTTTATTATAACAATAAACATAAATAGAACAGACAATAATACTTTTGAAAATGTGTCTCCATTTATGATAAAAACCAGAGGGCCGGGGCTAACTTCGACCGCGTCAAAGTTTGTATACCCTTGCAACTTTTATGGTAACTCTTTCCTTACCTATAGCCATCAAAGTGGAAAAATGTTTAAGCTAAAAAGGCTAATGTTTGCGAAAGAACGGCCTACAATCTTAGCATAGGAAAAAACGAAGATATTGATCAAAGTCACTGTTTTCCACCGATCGTTCCTATGGGACCTATATGATATAGTAACCCGATCTTTATCAAATTCGGCACAGTCATTAACAGATATATTAAACTAACAAATGTTTAATTTGAAAGCAATCGCGTCAAAAGTGACGAAGTTATTGACAAAAGTCACTGTTTTCGAAAGATCGTTCCTATGGGAGCTATATGATATAGACACCCGATCTTGATCAAATTTGGCACAGTCGTTTATATGTGTAATTAACTCACTAATACTAAATTTCATGACAATAGCTCAGAAAATAAAAGTTATTAAGAAAAGTCACAGTTCGTGACTTTGCCTTTTGTATGGGAGCTATATGATATAGTGATCCGATCCGGCTGAATCCGAGATATACAACGCCTGCAGTATATACAAGCCTACATGCGAAATTTCAGCTCTGTAGCTCCAACGGTCTAGGAGGAGTTTGCGTTGATCCAGACGGACAGACGGACGGACGGACGGACGGACATACGGGCGGACGGACGGACGGACGGACGGACATGGCTATATGAACTCGTCCCGTCATGCTGATCAAGAATATATATACTTTATATGGTCGGAAATGCTTCCTTCTATGCGTTGCACACTTCTGACCAAAATTAATATACCCTTTTTGCAAGGGTATAAAAAGTGATAGACTACGTTTGCAACAGAGAAGTCGAAATATGTAAAAAAAACAAGAATGGGAGTTTTACTTATAAAAACGAAAAATAAACTGCAAGCTGATAAATTACTTAAAATTACCACATTTAGTGATTTTCCCATATCAGTTTCGGAACTTTTATGTTCTTATGCTCTTAATTTCTCCAAGGGAGTTATTTACTCCAACGATCTACGAAATATTGATGATGACACCATATAAAATGAACTAAAATCTCAAAATGTAACTGAAATACGGAAAATTCTAAAGACCGAAAAAAACACAACTAAAGAAACTGGACTCATAATCATAACATTCGCTTCACTTACCCTCCCAGAGACTATCATGATCGGCTACGAACGAGTAAACATACGACCATATATTCCACTCCCTTTGAGATGTCGCAAATGTCTTAGACTAGGACACACAACATTCAAGTGCAATTCATTATCCAAATCGTGCTCTAATTGCTCTGCTGAAGAACACACTCTGGAAAATGAATCTTGCGACAAACCAAAATTTTGTATTAACTGCAAATACGACAGTCAAAACAATCACAGTCCATTTGACAAATCATGCCCAGCCTTTCTCAAACAAAAAGAATTAACTGCAATCAAAACTCTGGAAAAGGTAGACCACAAAACTGCAACACAAATATACCATTCTCGTCATTCGCAACAATCTCTATACTCTACAACGGCTAAACAACAAACAGAACAAAACATCACTCAACAATCATCAACAACAAATTCCACTAATCAAACCCCTAGCCCAAAGAACGAACCTTATCCCATCAAGCACCAGCAGCAAAAAAGATCCACCACATCATACAGAGACATCGAATCACTCATGGACACCACACCAATCAACGACACACCATCGGCTTCAACACCGCAAAACAATAGCAGCCATCACTCCACTCTAACTGAAGACCTAAAACTAAGAATATATACAAGTAAACAAAACAACCTAACCACAACTCTGAAGTCAAAAGAACATATTGAATCAAAAACTAAAAAATTCAAGACTGCTTCACTGCACAACGGCAGTGAAGGTGTCTAAACACTACTAACAACTCAACTTTCTACAACTAACACTTTTAGAGTAAGCAACCAATAAGCAACTAATACACATATGTTAAAAATAATCCAATGGAATTTAAATGGAATAACTATAACCAGTTACAGATTCTTATAAAAAACCACAATCCAAAAATCATATCCCTACAAGAAACCCACATTCACTCTACCCTCAACATTCCCATCCCCATCAACTATACCCTATATCACAGAAACACTGCTATAAACGGACATGGAGGCGTAGCTCTCCTGGTTCATAACTCCATACAACAACATAACGCAAACCTTATTACATCCGGTTTTGACTCCATCGCAGTGACAATCCATTCCAAAATCAAGTTTACTATTGTCTCATCATATATACCTCCCACTAAAACATTCAAAATTCAAAATTTGAGAGACCTGTACAGCACTACACAAACACCCTTATTAATAACTGGGGACTTTAATATCTGGCATAGAAGCTGGGGGTCCCGAACCAACAATAGTAGAGGCAATACTATTTTCAAATTTATTAATCAAACCTCACTAATCACACCAAATAACGGCTCACCAACCCATTTTACTACTCACCACACATTCACACACATAGACCTCACTATCGCTTCACCAATCCTATCACTCAATGCAGACTGGTATACAAGCAACTCCTTATCGGGCAGCGACCACTATCCAATCCATATAAACCTTTTCGACCTTAACAATATCAATAATGCTATAGCTAAACCCATATTTAAATTGGATAAAGCCAACTGGGCACTTTTCCAAACACTTACAGAGAGATTGTCCACCCAAACCCCCTCTGCTTAAATATAAACAAAGAAACAGCCAACTTAATCAAAATAATTATTCACGCGGCTAACCAATCTATCCCCCAATCGCATAGAAACCATAGGAGAAAAACTATACCTTGGTGGGACAGAAAACTCCAGCAATTAAAAGACCAAAAACTCACAGCATGGAATACCTTAAAAAGAAACATTAATACGACAAACATTCTTACCTACAAAAAAGCTAATGCCCTACTTAAACGCGAAATAAAGATCGCAAAGCAAGTGTCAGTATCAAACTTCACATCCGAAATAAATCCAAACTCTTCCACCTCCAAAATATGGTCAAATATAAACCGATTCTGTGGTTTAAAAACCAGACATGACATTCACTGCCTCACCAACCCCAGCGACTCCACTCAAAACATAACAGACATAAGCGAAATTGCCAATACATTATGTTCCGTTTGGTCAAATTCAGCACGTAATTCCAATTTTCACACAACTTTCAATCAACACAAGGCAAATGTTAACACTAATATGATTCACATGTCATCTCCCATAGCCCAAAGCGTAGAAACAGACATCACCATGATTGAACTGCTAGCGGCACTCAATCAGTTGAAAGGAAAAACTCCAGGCAGAGATCGAAAAAGTTACCAAATGCTTAAAAACCTACCCCCTATGTTACTGCAAAGAATTCTAAACCTCTATAACAGCATCCTTAATACCCATATCCCCCAACAATTTAAAGTCAGTACCGTCATACCTATCCTCAAGCCAAACACAGATAAAACATCCACCAAGTCTTACCGCCCCATCTCGCTCAATCCATACACTTCCTTTAGAAAACGGGATTCCGCAGGGCTCCCCTTTGTCAGTCATACTCTTCGCTATAGCCTTCAACAAGCTAAACAAAATAATTGCCCAACATAAGGAACTTAGCTTTAACGCCTACGCTGATGACTATGCAATTGTTTCTAAATTAAAAAAGAATCAGTCTCTCTTCAATATCGACTCACTCTTTGTAAAAATTAAGGATTGGTGCACTTACTCCGGTGCTTCTCTCTCAGTGGAAAAATGCAAACACCTACATTTGCAGGAAAAAGAAGTGTAACTTCGTACTGCTTCCACTTACAAAATGTATCCGCCCTCAAAATACTAGGTATTACCATAGCAAAAAACTACAAATGGAACATTCACATAGACAACTTATCTGTTCAACTTGCAAAACGGCTAAATATAATTAAATGCCTATCTAACAACAAATTCAGCTGCAATGTAAACACTATTATTTATGTCATTAACATCAATTATGTCATTTAGACATCACATCAACGCTCTCGAGGAAGACGGACGTGTTTTTTTTAAGCTCCCGCGTTTTAACTGATTTTATAATTTTTTTTATTTTGTGTTATCGGCATCGCGATCGAAAATTATAATTATAATATTAAATCTAACTTGCACCATATCACTCGTTTGCGTTTTTGTGTGTTTGTGTTAATAATTTTTAACAATCTTAATTCTGTTAAAACCTTTGTTGGTTTTTTTCTTTTCTTTCTCTCTTTCCCACCTTTTTTTTCTTTCTTGTAAATCACAAGCAACGCTCATTTGTTGTTGTCTTGAAATTTCTGTGAGTTCTTGTTGCAGTGTTTTTGTTTTTGTGATTTCTAGCTCCCGCGCTCGCGCTCTTTAACTTTTTTTTTTTTTTTTTTCTCTCTCGTTTTCGTTTCACTTGTCGCCGTTATTTGCGCTCATACTGCAGTCTGTTGTGTGTCTGTAATTTAGACTCTATAGTGCTCTCTTTATCTTTTAACCCTTGTGCACCCCCAATATCTCGCTTTCTTATTATTTCTGGACCTCAGAGTGAGTTATATATTTTAATACCAATACATATCTCATTTTTATTTGTTTGGTTACTAATTCATCTAATTAACTCATAATGCCTGTCTGTTCGGTTAAAAATTGTTTGCAGCCCGCCCCACCCCTGAATAGTTTTATTTACTGTTGGTTGTGTAAAACTACAGTACATGTTAAGTGCGCCGGCTTTACATGCAGGGTAAAGGATCTTTTAGATCAAAAAAAGGGTCTCAAATGGGGATGTGAGTCATGCCGTATCGTGGAAGATGAAATGGAACTTTTCATGCGGCAAACAAAGGATAACCTGATGAGTCTGTCCGCCAGTTTTCTTAAACTCTCGCAAGAGTTTAAAGCTGTCGAGTCTCAGTTTAGTAGTTTAACGCTACTGACTGAGTCTCGAAAGCGTAAGAAGGCAGGAGAACAGACTTCTGATTTGTCCTTGTGTTTGCCGGTCTCCACATCTATATCGGTTCCGACGCCTTCTCAACCAATGCAAACTCCAATTCCGGAGACGATGTCTGTAGTGTCCGTTTTGTCTGGGCAAGAATCTACACCCATGGATTTTGCCGATAGGGATTCTAGTGATAGTAGTGCCGGAATGCCACTTGTTGCAACTGATGCTACAATTAATGCGGTAGCTGATGCAATACCTGCAATGCCGAAACCATTGGTGGGAGTGCCACCTAAAAAACACATTTTTGTTTCGAGACTTCTCCCTGATGCTACATCGGATGATGTCATGGCCCACATTCGGGCTAAACTGAATGTCTCCAATATATCAATAGAAAAGTTCAAATTTTCATATTCTAGAGAAATTTCATCTTTTAAAATCAGTGTTCCAATTGAGTTCTTTGACTGTATCTGCAGTTCTAGCTTCTGGCCGAAAAGCTTAATTGTGAAGGAGTTTACATCCAGAAAAAAGAAGACACGGGGCCAAACAAGGATTCCTTCACCATCTATTCCTCTTTCTTCCTCATCTATTCCCACTCCTTCCTTATCTATTCCTTCTTCTACTCTATCAAAAAACTAACAACTTCCTTCTCTGTCGGCTATCAGAATGTCAGAGGCCTTAATACTAAACTTACTAAACTCTTTGTAGATAGTCTGTCTTTTGATTTTGACCTAATTGTCTTTACTGAGACTTGGTTAAAACCTGACGTTTTTGACGCCACAGTTCTACCCTCTAATTTCAATATTTTTAGACGTGATCGTACTGATCGTAGGGGTGGTGGAGTTCTTATTGCTGTAGATTCCGCCCTATCATCGGGTCTGATAACAATACCTGACTCAAGTACTATCGAATTTATATGCGTTAAGGTATCTTTTAGTCGTTTTTCCATTTTTGTTACCTGTTCTTACATTCCACCCCAATCGGAATGGCCAACCTATTTACTACACTTAGATTCTATTAAATTTATAGTTGAACTACTTTCTGACAGAGACTTATTAATTGTCCTAGGGGACTTTAACCTGCCCACTATGACTTGGTCAACAGTTAATGGTAGCAAAACGTTGCTGCCCTCTGGGTGTCATGATTTTATTGATGGTCTGCTTGAGCTTTCGTTGGCCCAGCTGAATTCGATTTCTAATACGTCTGGCAGATTTCTGGATCTGATTTTTACTTCTGATCCTAGCTTTTGTGAAGTATCTAGAACTAGTCCAATGGTGTTACCAGAGGATAGTTATCATCCAACTTTAGAGTTATCTATTGAGTTTCCCAGCCGCGAGCCCATCTCCGAGTGTGATCCTACGGTAAGCACCCGATGTTTTCGGAAGACTGACTTTGTCGCACTAAACAATGCCTTTCTTAATACCGATTGGACTAATTTATACACTTGTACGGATATGAATTCCGCCATTTCTTTATTTTATACCACTGTTGACTCGATCTTTAATGACTGTGTACCCCTAGTGTCTCCTGTGGTGACGCAAAAATCACCATGGTTTACGCGGGGGCTGTCAAAACTGAAGATTCTTAAGTCTAGGTATTACAAAAAATATAAAGTCACGGGTCTATCATCGGATCTGTCTCGTTATTTGGTTGCTAAATCGAATTTTATTGTTTCTAATTCTAAATGCTATAATAATTACTTACAACGTTGCAAGTTGCAATTCTCCGAAAATCCTAAAGAGTTCTATAGTTTCGTTAACTCAAAGCGAAATTCTGTCTCCCTTCCATCGTTTGCAGTTTTTAATAATGATTCGGCCTCTTCTGATCAATCTATTTCTAATTTATTTGCTAACTTCTTCTCGACTACGTACATATCTACTAAGTACAACTCTAGCCAGATATATCCATATCCTATAACGAAATCCAACTGTATTCTTAATCCTATTATAACGCAAAGTTCGGTAGCTAAGGAACTAATGACGATTAAGCCGGTATACTCACCGGGCCCAGACGGTATTCCCGCTTGTGTCCTGAGGTTCTGTGCGGAGTCATTGTGCTCGCCTTTACTTAAGCTTTTTGAGTTGTCCGTTACACTGTCCGAGTTTCCAACTATATGGAAGGATTCGTTCATTTTACCTCTTCACAAATGTGGCAATAAATCCGACGTCACTAATTACAGAGGAATTTCTAAATTGTCAGCGATACCTAAACTGTTTGAGAAAATTATGACGTCTCAAATACAGCATTTCTGTAAATCTATTTTTTCGCCATACCAGCATGGGTTTGTCAAGAATAGGTCTACCACAACTAACCTTTTACAGTTTACATCTTTTGTAATCCAAGGTTTTAAGAAACAAAAGCAAACTGATGTTATATATACGGATTTCAGTAAGGCTTTCGATTCGGTAAACCATGCCTTACTATTACATAAGCTGAATTTAGTTGGCTTTCCGGATGCTCTGCTTGCTTGGATTTTACAATATCTAAGCAATAGGAGGCAGAGGGTTCTTTTTAGGTCCTCTCTTTCTAAGATCATTTGTGTTGAATCGGGAGTCCCACAGGGCAGTCACCTTGGCCCATTATTATTTACCATTTTTATTAATGATCTCCCCACCGTTCTTTTAAATTCCAGAGTTCTTATGTATGCCGATGATGTAAAAATCGCTAATCGCATCGTAGACTCTCTCTCATGTCATACCTTGCAAGCTGACCTGAATGCTTTTCAGGGGTGGTGTAGGACTAACTTGTTATCTCTAAACTGTTCTAAGTGCAAAGTTATGTCTTTTTATAGAGGTTCTCCCCAATTAACGAGTTACTTTTTAAATAATTTCCCGTTAGAAAAAATTAATAATACTTCCTTGGTTGTAAAAGATTTGGGGATCTTAATCGACCACAAACTTAGTTTTAATCAGCATATATCGACTACTGTTAGTAGGGCTAAGAGTGTTCTTGGCTTTATGAAGCGCTGGTCGAAGGAGTTCAAGGATCCATATATTACCAAAATACTTTTTACTTCTTTAGTCCGCCCCATATTAGAATATGGATCTTGTGTTTGGTCTCCTCAATATGAGTTTTATCAAAACAAATTAGAATCTGTACAAAAACAGTTTTTACTCTTTGCCCTTCGTGATTTGCGCTGGGATCCAACTGTACAACTTCCATCTTATTCTAGTCGACTTCAGTTAATTAACCTTCCTTCTTTAACTAATCGTAGAACAATGCTTGGTGTAACTTTTCTTTACAAACTTTTGAATGGTGAGATTGACTCTTCCGAGCTGTTGAGCCAAATTAACATTTCTGTTCCATCTAGAAGGACCCGCAATTTCACACCGCTTATACTTCCCACTTGCACAACTAACTATTCTCTGCATGAACCTTTTCGTATACTATGTAGTGACTACAACAGACTTTGGCACGTTATCGGTTCCGAAACATCGCTTCCGGGTATTAAAACTGCGATCTTGTCATTCCTCGCTCGTAATTAGTTGTAATCATCTTTATTTATACCTATCCTGTTTTCTTTTTATATGTAACCTATTATCTCATTACATTTAATATTTTCTATTTCTTTAGTTTAATTTATGTTTATATATGTAATACGCCTATGCCCTTAGGTCGGAGTGGGTAGAGGTTGTAACATTAACTTTACTTAGGGTCATTCGTAACAGGCCCGGGCCTGGTGTCATATGGGCCACTTGTTCGTACTGAGCGTTGTACGACTACGTCTATATATAAAAAAAAAAAAAAAAAAAAAAAAAAAAAAAAAAAAAAAAAAAAAAAAAATGCGTAATAATGTCATAGATCGATTTTGGGATACACTTGTATGGAGATGCACCAAAATCAGTATTAAGCAAACTCAAAACAATTTACCACTCAGCCATTAGACTTGCCTTCAATGCATTCCGCACTACTCCAATTAACAATTTATTATATGAAGCAAATATATTGCCAATAGAATACAGAACGTTACACGCAATTCAAAAAAACTTTAAAATCATTTTAAATTCCAAAAATTCACAGCTGGAAAACATTTACAAAAAAATCGTAAAATCCAAAAAAATACCAAAACTACCTTCTTCGCTATTTCACACAATAAAACAATGCAGAGAACTTAATATTGAAATATCCCCCGTTACATATAAATCAGAAAACAAACCTAGCTGGCTATACAATTACAGAAACATAATAAACACCGAACTACATACTTCACTTAAATCAGACACACCAACCTCAACATACCAACAAAAATTCAAAGAAATAAATTCTACTTCGAACAGAAAACTGCTGTACACTGACGGTTCCAAAACCATAGACGGTGTATCATACGCTGTAGCAACGGAAAACTCCGTAATCTCCCAACAGATACAACCCGACTACACCTCTATCTTCACAGCCGAAATCGCGGCCATTCTTGCAGCCTGCATATATGCAAGCAATCAAAGAGGCAAATTCACCATCTGTTCCGACTCCCTTTCCGCAATACAAGCAATAAAGAACACCAATAAACAGAGCTACTATACCACATGCATTAGGAACATATTAAACAAATACGAAAATAACAAAATATCACTGCTTTGGGTTCCCGGTCACAGCGGAATAACAGGGAACGAGACCGCTGACGAAGCAGCCAAAAACGCCAAAATATTCCCTCTCATTATGGAAAATACTCATAACCCCACGGATGTCCTAAACTTCCTAAAACAAAACACAAAGACATACAAGGAACTAATATTCACTAATACATCGCAACACTACAAGAACGTTTCCCAAGACAAAACGACAACAACTAACACGTCTCGAACTGATATATTGAAATGAAATATAACCAACAGCCATATCCTTAACAAGTCCCCTCCTCCAATATGTACACACTGCAACGCACCAATCAACATTTCTCATATACTTATTGATTGCCCGTTATATCAACAGGAGAGATCAAAATTTCTTAAACCAACAATAAAACAAATAACGTCATACCAACATTTTTAAGATACTATTGAATTCTTAAAAGCTACCAATATGTACCATCTAATTTAGCCATATAGTCAATACAAATGTAAATGTAAATAATAATATTAATACTAGATTAATTTGATTTAATGTTAAACATACACACAATAAGCTTAAGGCCTTAGTTGCTATAGCTTAATTTCTCAAATTACGTGAAATCTACAATTTCGCGTAAATCTCTTAATAATAATAATAATAATGATATTAAAGTGGACAGCATTCTCAATGATCTGATAAAATATAAAAAATTAAACAAGGACACAAAAAACAGACTACAAAATAAAAACAATAATTTTGTGGACAAGTTTCTTAAAATATGATTTATTTCAGGGATCGAAAGAAATATGTTAAGTATAGCTATATTGTTACCGTTAGTAATATATGGACTTCCCAAAAATCATAAACAGGGTGAACCATTGAGAGCAATAAAAACAATAGTTTTGTGATCAAGTTACTTAAAATATGATTTATTTCAGGGTTCGAAAGAAATAAGTTAAGTATAGCTATATTGTTACCGCTTGGAATAAATATAGACGTAGTCGTACAACGCTCAGTACGAACAAGTGGCCCATATGACACCAGGCCCGGGCCTGTTACGAATGACCCTAAGTAAAGTTAATGTTACAACCTCTACCCACTCCGACCTAAGGGCATAGGCGTATTACATATATAAACATAAATTAAACTAAAGAAATAGAAAATATTAAATGTAATGAGATAATAGGTTACATATAAAAAGAAAACAGGATAGGTATAAATAAAGATGATTACAACTAATTACGAGCGAGGAATGACAAGATCGCAGTTTTAATACCCGGAAGCGATGTTTCGGAACCGATAACGTGCCAAAGTCTGTTGTAGTCACTACATAGTATACGAAAAGGTTCATGCAGAGAATAGTTAGTTGTGCAAGTGGGAAGTATAAGCGGTGTGAAATTGCGGGTCCTTCTAGATGGAACAGAAATGTTAATTTGGCTCAACAGCTCGGAAGAGTCAATCTCACCATTCAAAAGTTTGTAAAGAAAAGTTACACCAAGCATTGTTCTACGATTAGTTAAAGAAGGAAGGTTAATTAACTGAAGTCGACTAGAATAAGATGGAAGTTGTACAGTTGGATCCCAGCGCAAATCACGAAGGGCAAAGAGTAAAAACTGTTTTTGTACAGATTCTAATTTGTTTTGATAAAACTCATATTGAGGAGACCAAACACAAGATCCATATTCTAATATGGGGCGGACTAAAGAAGTAAAAAGTATTTTGGTAATATATGGATCCTTGAACTCCTTCGACCAGCGCTTCATAAAGCCAAGAACACTCTTAGCCCTACTAACAGTAGTCGATATATGCTGATTAAAACTAAGTTTGTGGTCGATTAAGATCCCCAAATCTTTTACAACCAAGGAAGTATTATTAATTTTTTCTAACGGGAAATTATTTAAAAAGTAACTCGTTAATTGGGGAGAACCTCTATAAAAAGACATAACTTTGCACTTAGAACAGTTTAGAGATAACAAGTTAGTCCTACACCACCCCTGAAAAGCATTCAGGTCAGCTTGCAAGGTATGACATGAGAGAGAGTCTACGATGCGATTAGCGATTTTTACATCATCGGCATACATAAGAACTCTGGAATTTAAAAGAACGGTGGGGAGATCATTAATAAAAATGGTAAATAATAATGGGCCAAGGTGACTGCCCTGTGGGACTCCCGATTCAACACAAATGATCTTAGAAAGAGAGGACCTAAAAAGAACCCTCTGCCTCCTATTGCTTAGATATTGTAAAATCCAAGCAAGCAGAGCATCCGGAAAGCCAACTAAATTCAGCTTATGTAATAGTAAGGCATGGTTTACCGAATCGAAAGCCTTACTGAAATCCGTATATATAACATCAGTTTGCTTTTGTTTCTTAAAACCTTGGATTACAAAAGATGTAAACTGTAAAAGGTTAGTTGTGGTAGACCTATTCTTGACAAACCCATGCTGGTATGGCGAAAAAATAGATTTACAGAAATGCTGTATTTGAGACGTCATAATTTTCTCAAACAGTTTAGGTATCGCTGACAATTTAGAAATTCCTCTGTAATTAGTGACGTCGGATTTATTGCCACATTTGTGAAGAGGTAAAATGAACGAATCCTTCCATATAGTTGGAAACTCGGACAGTGTAACGGACAACTCAAAAAGCTTAAGTAAAGGCGAGCACAATGACTCCGCACAGAACCTCAGGACACAAGCGGGAATACCGTCTGGGCCCGGTGAGTATACCGGCTTAATCGTCATTAGTTCCTTAGCTACCGAACTTTGCGTTATAATAGGATTAAGAATACAGTTGGATTTCGTTATAGGATATGGATATATCTGGCTAGAGTTGTACTTAGTAGATATGTACGTAGTCGAGAAGAAGTTAGCAAATAAATTAGAAATAGATTGATCAGAAGAGGCCGAATCATTATTAAAAACTGCAAACGATGGAAGGGAGACAGAATTTCGCTTTGAGTTAACGAAACTATAGAACTCTTTAGGATTTTCGGAGAATTGCAACTTGCAACGTTGTAAGTAATTATTATAGCATTTAGAATTAGAAAGAATAAAATTCGATTTAGCAACCAAGTAACGAGACAGATCCGATGATAGACCCGTGACTTTATATTTTTTGTAATACCTAGACTTAAGATTCTTCAGTTTTGACAGCCCCCGCGTAAACCATGGTGATTTTTGCGTCACCACAGGAGACACTAGGGGTACACAGTCATTAAAGATCGAGTCAACAGTGGTATAAAATAAAGAAATGGCGGAATTCATATCCGTACAAGTGTATAAATTAGTCCAATCGGTATTAAGAAAGGCATTGTTTAGTGCGACAAAGTCAGTCTTCCGAAAACATCGGGTGCTTACCGTAGGATCACACTCGGAGATGGGCTCGCGGCTGGGAAACTCAATAGATAACTCTAAAGTTGGATGATAACTATCCTCTGGTAACACCATTGGACTAGTTCTAGATACTTCACAAAAGCTAGGATCAGAAGTAAAAATCAGATCCAGAAATCTGCCAGACGTATTAGAAATCGAATTCAGCTGGGCCAACGAAAGCTCAAGCAGACCATCAATAAAATCATGACACCCAGAGGGCAGCAACGTTTTGCTACCATTAACTATTTGACCAAGTCATAGTGGGCAGGTTAAAGTCCCCTAGGACAATTAATAAGTCTCTGTCAGAAAGTAGTTCAACTATAAATTTAATAGAATCTAAGTGTAGTAAATAGGTTGGCCATTCCGATTGGGGTGGAATGTAAGAACAGGTAACAAAAATGGAAAAACGACTAAAAGATACCTTAACGCATATAAATTCGATAGTACTTGAGACAGGTATTGTTATCAGACCCGATGATAGGGCGGAATCTACAGCAATAAGAACTCCACCACCCCTACGATCAGTACGATCACGTCTAAAAATATTGAAATTAGAGGGTAGAACTGTGGCGTCAAAAACGTCAGGTTTTAACCAAGTCTCAGTAAAGACAATTAGGTCAAAATCAAAAGACAGACTATCTACAAAGAGTTTAGTAAGTTTAGTATTAAGGCCTCTGACATTCTGATAGCCGACAGAGAAGGAAGTTGTTAGTTTTTTGATAGAGTAGAAGAAGGAATAGATAAGGAAGGAGTGGGAATAGATGAGGAAGAAAGAGGAATAGATGGTGAAGGAATCCTTGTTTGGCCCCGTGTCTTCTTTTTTCTGGATGTAAACTCCTTCACAATTAAGCTTTTCGGCCAGAAGCTAGAACTGCAGATACAGTCAAAGAACTCAATTGGAACACTGATTTTAAAAGATGAAATTTCTCTAGAATATGAAAATTTGAACTTTTCTATTGATATATTGGAGACATTCAGTTTAGCCCGAATGTGGGCCATGACATCATCCGATGTAGCATAGTAATATATCCGCTACTTTTTCCACCCACACCACTCAATTTCTCACTCCATTCACGCACATAACTTGACCCACCCTTTTAGTCTAGAAAACAGCGGATGTTTACTGCAACATAAATTCTATAAACAAATGTCCCCAAAAAATCTTCCAAGCGTGAGAACGCTTAGTAGGCAAAAATCAAAAGGCCAATCAAAATCCAGATCCCTTGTCACGAGATCAAAAGCTCCCAATACTAACATCAAAAGCTTTGTAACCGAACTTTAATCATATCTGTATGAATAATCATAGGTTAGTTTTTAAGACGCTTTGTTTCAATAAAGATCATTTTTGAGTCTCACCAATCCATTTTTTTTTTAATTAATAAAAGAAGTGGATTTATAATTGGCGCAGTCGGTAGGATCGGTAAAAGTGAACTTGTTATTCTATCCGTGTGACTCATAGAATTATTATGCGTGTGTTACATAGAATTAGTGAATAATCACTATAAAACTCCGATCCGACATCAAGAACTTACGGGAACGCTCAAAAGTCTACAACAGTAAAAAATATTTACGCCCACTGTGCGCGGAAATATCAACTGTGTGTTACAACCATAAACTCCAATTGTGGAACAAAAACGCCAACTTGTGTGCGAACAAAACAAAACACCAATAATAAACACAAATGGCCATAGAACTCACCGAAGACCACCTCAATCAAGCACTGTCTTCGTTAAGACAGGTGGCAAACTATACATTCATAAGGAGGATAGATTTCATCATGCACTTTTATCCCACCCATGATATAAAGCAACATAACATATTGTTCAACTCAATCGAGATGCAGCTCACTGAAGAGGCACAACGGCTCTCGCAAATTGGACGAGCCAACACCTGGCCGGAACTAAGATCATTCGTCATCAATGAATTGAAGACGCAGACCCCATGTGAGGAACTTCTTCGACGCCTCTACAACACCAACTATACAGGAAACCTTTATAAGTTTCTTACAGAATCCTATATTATCACAAACAAAGTCTGGAAAACGAAGCAAATAACACTACTCTTAATACAAATGCTTTAAATAACACTATAAAAGATGTAATAAACAAAAAATTACCCGATAGATTATTTATGACGTTAGCTAGATATGATATAACCACAGTTAGCAAGCTGAAACAAGTAGCTCAAAGAGAAGGGTTATACGAGAATAGTGTTTAAGATTAAACATCGTGTTCATCAGATGCACCAAGAAATATACAAAACGAAATAAAATCATAACACAAAAATAAGTCATAAAGATTCATATGACAATTATTGCTTAAAAACCAAACAAAACATGCATCCACACTCTGTGGAAAACATTACGATTACAACAGCGACGCGGTATCAAGTAGCCAACGCTGAGCATGAAATATAAACAATTTTCAAACCCCGAAAGCGTGGGTCATTAGAATAAGTATTTTTAAGAACAATTGTTGCCTAGAGTCTAAGAATTCATTTATATACACAACAATTCTTTTAATAAAATCAGTTCATATTTTGAATTCAACGAATGAAGATTGGGTTATTTTCCTTCGCCCGGAATCCCAATTCAAATAGTATAACAGAAATCAGAAAAACAAATCAATACCCAAAATCAAAACCAAAAAAGTGGAAAATCTTTTGTACCCAATAGTACAACTCCGTCTTAAACAAAACAATCCGATACAACACAAAACCAACAACTTTTCCAACAATTTCAACAAAAATTAAATATTGACAGGGCTAAAAATCCAATGAACTATCAACAGCAAAATAAGTATCAAAAGATAAAGTAGCCTACAAAAAGGCAAAGAGAAAGTAATAGAGAATAGAATTAGCAAAATGGACACATCAGAAAATTTTCATCAGAATGCCTCGGAACAATCGGAAGAAGAGATAGGGACAAGTCCTTCATCAGTATAATAATGAACAATAAACCTTTGAGATGTGTAGTCGACTCAGGATCTTCAATAAATATATATATATTTCAAAACCCATTTAGGAGATTCAAAGGAGGAAGGAAGGAGCAGGAGCACTTAAAAGAAATCATTTTTCTTGCACCCAGCAAACTTTGTCCAACAGAACAAAAATTGTATATCCATAAATTTTCAAATAAATACGACAAGTTGATAGGCAGAACTTTCCTAAAAGCCTGTAAAGCCCAAATAAATTATGAAGAAGAATATGCAAAACTAGGAAACTATACATTTTATTTCCGATATATTGAAGAAATAGAAGAAGAACATAATATAGAATGTTTTGACCCACCTACAGAGAGGGACCCAGACACAAACTTTGCGATTGAAAATGAAATAATAGAAAGCAATGAGTATAGACTCGACCATTTAAACAACGAAGAAACACAAAAACTTAAAAAAGTATTGTACGAATTCAGTGATATTCAGTACCGCGAAGGTGAAAATTTGACTTTCACGAGTACAATAAAGCACTCTATTCATACAAAACATGAGGACCCAATTTATAAACGTCCATACAAATATCCCCAAACATTTGGTATAGAAATCAACAAACAAATAAATGAAATGATCGAACAGGGTATCATTCGAAAATCGAACTCACCCTACTGTTCACTCATTTGGATCGTTCCAAAAAAACTCCTTTGAAGTAGTAGTATCTCCATACTTCCAACAAACCAAAATTCAGATTAGTCATTGACTACCGAAATTTAAATGAAGTTACAATAGATGACGAATTCCCAATTCCATTATGGATCAAAGTCTCTAGAAATTGGGAAAATGCCAATACTTCACCACTATTGATTTAGCTAAGGGTTTTCATCAAATTCGAATGGATCCTGAATCTATTGCAAAAACGGCTTTCTCAACTAAACATGGCCATTACGAATACACATGTATGCCATTTGGTCGTCAAAATGCCCCGGCAACATTCCAATGATGCATGAATAATCTTTTGAAGACCTTATTTATAAAGATAGTCTTGTTTATCTGGATGACATTATAGTGTACTCCACCTCATTGGAGGAACACATACTATCACTCAGAAAGGTATTTAACAAACTAAGAGAAGATTAGCTTCTCCAACTCGAAAAATGGGAATTTATGAAAAAGAAAACAGAATTCCTTGGTCATATAATAAGAGCAGAAGGTATAAAACCTAAACCAAATAAAATCAAAGCAAGTCAAAATTTTCCGATCCCTAAAACCCCAAATGAAATAAAATCATTCTTAGGATTATGCGGACTCTTCCGGAAATTCATACCAAACTTTGCACATATTGCAAAACCTTTAACTCTTGGATTAAAGAAAGGTGCTAAAATTAACATAAACGACCCACATTATATTTCATCCTTTGAAAAATCAAAATGTCTTCTTATGAACGATCCCATACTTGCATATCCCGATTTCAAAAAATCATTTTTTCTAACTACAGATGCTAGCAATATAGCTTTAGGTGCGTTCATCTCACAGGACCATAGACCTATTTCTTACGAAAGCAGAACGTTGAACGAACATGAGATTAATTATTCAGCTATAGAAAAAGACTATCAATAGTTTGGACAACAAAGTATTTCAGACCATAACTTTTCGGTAGAAAGTTCGAAATTCTAAGCGACCATAAGCCTTTAGTATGGCTCAGCAATATTAAAGAACCAAATATGAAACTTCAACGATGAGGAATAAAACTAAATGAGTTTGATTACAAAATTAAATATTTACCCGGCATAAGAAATCACGTAGCAGATGCCCTCTCCAGAATTAAAACAGATGAAATCTTCAACAGAAAGCTACAATACATAGTGCTCATGAGGATAATGGAAATTACATTCCAATAGTAGATAAACCCATTAATTATTTCAACAGGCAAATAGAATTCATTAGAGGTTCAGAAGACAAAGCAGAAACAACAACTTATTTTTATAAATCAAACATAACCAGAGAGCCGGGGCTAACTTCGACCGCGTCAAAGTTTGTATACCCTTGCAACTTTTTTGGTACCTTTTCCTTACCTATAGCCATCAAAGTGGAAAAACGTTTAAGCTAAAAGGGCTAATGTGTCCGAAAGAACGGCCTACAATCTTAGCATAGGAAATAACGAAGACATATCAAAGTCACTGTTTTCCACCGATCGTTCCTATGGGAGCTATATGATATAGCTACCCGATCCTTATCGAATTTGGCATTAACAGATACATTAAACTGACAAATGTTTAATTTGAAAGCAATCGCGTCAAAAGTAACGAAGTTATTGACAAAAGTCACTGTTTTCGAAAGATCGATCCTATGGGAGCTATATGATATAGTCACCCGATCTTGATCAAATTTGGCACAGTTGTTTATATGTGTAATTAACTCACCAATATTAAATTTCATGACAATAACTCAGAAAATAACGATGTTATTAAGAAAAGTCACTGTTTGTGACTTTGTCGTTTGTATGGGAGCTATATGATATAGTGATCCGATCCGGATGAATCCAAGATATACAACCCCTGCAGTATATACAAGCCTACATGCAAAATTTCAGCTCTGTAGCTCCAACGGTCTAGGAGGAGTTTGCGTTGATCCAGACGGACGGACGGACGGACGAATGGACATGGCTATTTGAACTCGTCTCGTCGTGTTGATCAAGAATATATATACTTTATATGGTTGGAGATGCTTCCTTCTATGCGTTGCACACTTTTGACCAAAATTATTATACCCTTTTTGCAAGGGTATAAAAATAACATACAAAGAAATGACCAATGCTTACGCAAGGAATATAATCAAAAGATATCTTTGCAGTAAGAAAACTGTACTATATTTTCAAAATGAACAAGATTCTCCCATATTCCAACAAGCTTTTATTGAAAAATTACGATCGATCGCAAATACAAAAACCTCGAAATCAAGCATTAAGTTAGAGGACCTTAAAACGTTTGCACAATTCAAAGAAATAATCCTAAAACAACATAAAGAATTATTACATCCAGGAATCGAAAAAACGATTAATTTGTTAAAAATATTATTTCCCCGATTTTCAAAACCTAATTTAAAACATTATTAATGAATGCTCAGTAAGCAATATCGCAAAGACATAAAATAGAAATACAAAACTAACTTTTGAAATAACACCAGAAACTTTTAATATCAGAGAAGAATACGTTATGGACTTTTACATGATCGACAATTTATAATTCCTTTTATGTATTGACATTTACTCCAAATTTGCAACACTTGTAGAAGTAAAATCTAGAGATTGGTTAGAAGCCAAGAGAGCAATTATGAAAGTATTCACTGAAATGGGCAAAGCAATAGAAATAAAATCAGACAAAGATTCAGCATTTCTGTGCATAGCACTAAAAAATTGGCTACAAGAAGAAAATATAAAATTAGAAATTACAACAAGTAACCAGAGGGCAGGGGCTAACTTCGACCGCGTCAAAATTTGTATACCCTTACAACTTTTATGGTAGCTCTTTCCTTACCTATAGCCATCAAAGTGGAAAAACGTTCAAGCTAAAAAAGCTAATGTTTGCGAAAGAACGGCCAACAATCTTAGCATAGGAAAAAACTAATTGTAAGATATTGATCAAAGTCACTGTTTTCCACCAATCGTTCCTATGGGAGCTATATGATATAGTTACCCGATCCTTATCAAATTTGGCACATTTTCGAAAGATCGTTCCTATGGGAGCTATATGATATAGTCACCCGATCTTGATCAAATTTGGCACAGTCGTTTATATGTGTTAAAAATATTAAATTTCATGACAATAGCTCAGAAAATAACGAAGTTATTAAGAAAAGTCACTGTTAGTGACTTTGTCGTTTGTATGGGAGCTATATGATATAGTGATCCGATCCGGATGAATCCAAGATATACAACCCCTGCAGTATATACAAGCCTACATGCAAAATTTCAGCTCTGTAGCTCCAACGGTCTAGTAGGAGTTTGCGTTGATCCAGACGGACGGACGGACGGACATGGCTATTTGAACTCGTCTCGTCGTGCTGATCAAGAATATATATACTTTATATGGTCGGAAATGCTTCCTTCTATGCGTTGCACACTTCTGACCAAAATTAATATACACTTTTTGCAAGGGTATAAAAACGGCATTTCAAGGTAGAAAGATTCCATAAAACAGTAACTGAAAAACTCAGAATTATAAATAGTGAAAATGGCATCGAATATAAATTAATCAAATTCGAAAAAATTCTCTATATATACAACCATAAGACGAGACATAAAACAACTAACCGAACACCAGCGGACATTGTCATCTATGCAGGATCACCCTCGAAGACTTCGAAATCGATACTAGATTTAAACAAGCATAATTAGTGAAGTCAAAAACTACAAATCCATTCAAAAAGACAGGAGAAATAAATCAGTCAGACAACAAACATTTTGAAGAAAGAAATAGAGGACAAAAGGTCACACACGACAAATCAAAATTCAAGAAGAAAAAGAAAGTTAATAAAAGCAAATACGACAATTGATTAATTACAGATCAACAACTCAAGATGACTTTTTATACCATACACCCATAGGGTGAAATGGTATATTAAAGTTGCCAAAATGTATGTAACAGACAGAAGGAAGCTTCTCCTACTCCATAAAGTATATATTTTTTTGATCAGGATCAACAACCGAGTCGATCTAGCCATGTCCGTCTGTCCGTCCGTCCGTCCGTCTGTATGAACACGCGGATCTCGAAGACTATAAGAGCTAGAGCCACCAAGTTTGGTATGTAGACTCGTGTGGTATGTTAATGTATAGAGTTAATTGGAATTTTTGCCACGCCCCATTCCGCAAACAGAATTTACATAAAACTGTTTTTCTTAAAAAGTGTAACAGATAGAGACATCAAATTTGGTTTATATACTCGTTTAGTTAGCGCGCAGAAAATAATTGTTCCAACTTCCCGGAATATACATAAAACTGAATTTCTTAAAAACTATGAAAGCTACCGTCATTAAATTTGGTATGTAAGCTAACTTAATAGACGCGCAGATATTGACTATTTAAAAATTTTGCCACGCCCATTTCCGCCCCCGCAAATTAAACAAAACTGATTTTCTCGAAAACTAACAAAGCTAAAGTCACCAAATTTAGTATGTATACTGCCTTAGTATGCGCGCAGAATATATATATTTTAATATGTTGCCACGCCCACTTCCGCCTCCATAATTTAGAAAAAAACGATTGGCTCTTGCAATTTTTTGACCATCGCAATCGAATTTGGCAGAATAATTAATCTTATCTATTTCTACCAAACTACCAAATTTTATTGAAACTATTGGACTAGAAACATGCAAAATATGCGTATGAAAGTATTTTGCTACGCGATCCATAAGGGCAGAATTGGTCTTTAGCTAGTGGCGGCACTAGAGTGCTCGTGTGTTTGTAGAGTGAGCGATATAGCATATGGTATGAGGCATGTTAAAATAATTTAATAGACATACATTTGGTTTTCGAAATTTTAAATATTTGCTTCACTTGGTGTATGGTCGGCGAGTCGACTAACTTACTTCATTTATGCTATTCTTAACATTAAAATCAACATGCAGTCAATCCATTGACATAAACCCAGTAAAAGCACCGAACGGTTACTTAATATTTCAGACAGGAATTTAAAGACATAATCCATATTCAATACTTAACAGAAAAACTAAGTAGGGAAATTAATGGAATTCAAATTGCGAAACGTAACAAACGAGGACTAATTAACGGAATTGATTCAATATACAAATATCTTTTTGGTACTCTTGATCAGGACGATAAAGACGAATTAGAAGAAAAAATAAATAATCTTGAAAGCAATAGCGTACAAGCAAACGAACTAAATTACGTAATAGACACTATTAATAAAGGTTTAGAAGTACTAAACAACCTCAAGGAAGAAAAGGAAAAATCAGTAAAATAAGAAGTTCTAATCTTTAATTTTGAGCACTTCACAGAATACTCAAAAATAATACAAAAATAATTATTAAAAAAGCAAAAAAAAAATGAAAACCCAAAACTAACTAGTTACGGGCGGGGGTTGAACCAGAGTTTCGTCGATTTTAGGCAGGACCTCTACCTGTTACACCGTCGAGCTGCTTGTAGTCCACTCGGCGTTTTACTTATACGTCACCAAAGCTATAACTTTAAAGCCGATTTATTAGGAAAATATAGAATAGTGCGCCGAAATATTTCACACAACTTCAAATGACGGGGTATTCTACAACATATCCAAAATTCATCCGAATCGGTGATTTGCATACCATTGAACCAAACATAATTGTAACATGGAATTTACCCAAAACTAAACTTAATCAAAATTGCGTAAACAACGACTTAATAATAGGAGGCAATAACATAATGTAGCAGGAGAGACGGTCACACTTGCTCTCTTGCTACTCTTCGATCCCGGTATTTTAATTGACTCTCCGAGAGAGAGGAAAGTTTAGCGGGTCTGACGTGTGGGTCAGTCGTTGCTGAGCGTTGAGGAGGGTAAGACAAATATCGAGGAAACATTAATTATATCTAATAAATAATAACCATAATAAATAATAATAAAAACAATTAAGAAATAAATAAACTATTATTAATCTAAAGAAACTAAAACCCGAATCTCCTAAATATTCTGGCATTGGTTAATTTATCTACCGCCCACAATATCAGAAGTGGTGAACTTTAACGCAATGGACATCAACATTGAGGCTCACAATTTGCCAACTTTAAAGAAGTGGTTGGAGCTATTGGACTTGCCTACAACAGGGTCAAAGGCCGAGCTTGTGGCGCGCTTAAACGATGTTCCAGTGGATCGACGAGGAGCTTGTTCCATATCTATTGGAACTGAGACTGTCGAGGAAAGTACAGAAGACGAAAGTAACCGTCAACTGTCAGAGACCACAAATGAGAAAGAGGGAGACAACAACACTGATGTCTTGCTAAAAAAATTGTGCGATTTACTGCGTCCACAATTGTTCGACATAGTGGCGCCTCAACGCCAGACAGAAAACGAAACGCACGATTCAGTGCCGACGAGCAACGACAGCGGCAGCGAAAACGAGATGGCAGCAGAACCGATTGGCGCGCAATACCAGCGTCATGAACCAGTGTTGGTAAATCAACGCTCGGAGGAGGTGTTGGAAAGCGGTTTTTCGTCGGCTGCAAAATTCCAATTAGCAAAAGAAGCGTTGTTGGAATTTAATGGGAACTCGTGTGGAAAGAAATGGGTCACGCAGCTGACAAACATAAGCGGTGTATATGGAATCAAAGGTGTACAAATGGACATGCTTCTAGTCTCCAAGCTTAAAGGACGGGCTCATGAGTGGTTACATGCCAATAGTACGCGCATTTTGGAACCCGTGGGCAACATCTGTGAGCAGCTCGTCGAGTCGTTCGGGAAAACTGTGTCTCAAGCAGATGCCAGGCGCTTATTCGAGTCTCGAATTTGGAGCGCCAATGAGAGTTTCGTCAGTTACATCGATGAGAAGGCCAGGCTGTCAGATGCTATCTGCATCAGCGAAGAGGAGCGAGTAGACAAAGCCATTGAAGGGATTCCTGTGGAGGGACTCCGCATTCAAGCGCAGATTCAAGGATTCAAATGCATTGCAGAATTACGCCGTGCATTTTCAGGCATTCAGCTACCGGTACAGCGAGCAGCAAGAGAAACTACAAAGGTGGCCGCTACGGGCAGACGTTCCAAAGAAGGTTTCCGTTGCTACAACTGCAACTCGAAGGGCCACATGAGCAAGGACTGTAAGAAACCCGACAGAGTGCCAGGGTCCTGTTTCGGATGCGGTGCCTTGGATCATTGGGTGGCTAAGTGTCCACTTAATAAGGAGAAGCTGGCTAAAGGATGCGACGACGTAAGATTTGTTAAGATATATTTTAAAACACCAACTAATCCTTACTTGATTACAGCATGCTTCATAGACTCAGGCAGTGATGTTTCACTTATTAAAATCTCATGTTTACCAGAAAAGATACATTTAATTTCACTTAATCATAAATATTATGGATTAAATAAGAGTCCACTTTTGTCATATGGAAAAGTCAAATGTTTTGTTTTCAAAAATTCAATAAAAGTATTCTTTCATTTAATAGTAGTCGATAATGAGTCTATGAGCCATGAAGTAATTTTGGGAAGAGAGTTTATGAAAGCATGTAATATTAAGTTGACTTAAATGCCTTGAAAATGGTTACACTTAAAAGGAGAGAAGGCGAAAATTAACTTGGTGAGCGGTCGGAGTTTGAGTCCTTATCATTTCAGAGATGCCATACAGATTTGCAAATAGCTAGAAATGTTGAGAGAACAGTTGATGAAATAGTTAATGAAAAAATTATAAGAATAGAATAGTCACGAGAGAATGTAAACCTGAAGGTGAGGAAGAGGAAATTGTTAGCGAAATAGTTAAGGGGAATGATAGCGAAATTGTTAGCGAAATGTTGAAGGAAATTGAAAGTAAGATTGTTAGTGAAACAGAGAATGGAGATAGAAGCAGAATGGTTACGAAAAGTATGAATGAAGCTGCTATTGAGTTGGTCAATGAAAAAGTTAGATCTGATACAAAATGTGAAGAAAGAAAAGAAACTGCTGATGTGAGAGCTTTAAGCGAAGTAGAATTTGAATTATTAAATATCGAGTGTTTCAACAATGGAGTTGATTTCAAAATAGGTTAAAGATTAGACTTTAAAGTCCGGAAAAAGTTTGAGCAATTGCTTGAGAGTGCATATTTGTTGTTATTATTGACGGTTTTACCAAATTTGTTAGACTGTATCCAACAGAGACGACAAATACTTAACAAGCGGTGCTAGCACTTAAAGACTATTTTAGGGCCTACAGTCGACCCTTATCCGTAGTATCGGATAGAGGAAGCTGTTTTACATCATCAGATTTCGAGATGTTTGTAAATCAGAATAACATTAAACACATCAAGATTGCCACTAATGGCCATTGAATTCAATGGCCCAATTGAGAGGGTGAATCGTCCCCTGGGACCTATGCTTGCTAAATTATCGGAACAAGAGAAGGGTATATATTGGGATTTGATAGTTGAGAATGTTGAACATTGTTTAAATAACACACTTCATAGGAGCATTAAGCAGTTGCCGAGCAAAATGCTCTTTGGAGTAGAGCAAAAAGGCAAAGTCGCAGATGAGTTAAGAGAAGGACTAGAGCAGTTAGGAATAGTGAATGATCAAAAAAATTTGGATACAATCAGAAAGGATGGGGAAATACATCAGAAGCAAAGCCAGAAGTACAATGAACAGCAGTATAATAGCAAAAGGGTAGCACCCACAGGATACAAGGCAGGGGATTATATTATGGTGAAGAATTTCGATTCAACTATAGGAGCGTCGAAAAAGCTCATTCCAAAACACAAAGGGCCTTATGTGATAGACAAGGTTCTCAAAAATGACCGATTTTTAATTAAGGATGTGGAAGGTTTTCAGCTCAGTCGTAACCCTTATCAAGGTGTTTGGAGTAGCCACAATATAAAACATTGGATAGGTAAAAGAAAAAGTGACTAAAAGTTATGAATTAAGCAAATGAAAATAATGAAAACTGTAATAAACTTTTATGTAATGTACCTTAACTAATTTGTAGTTATAAGATTTCATCTTATTGTAACGTTAATTATGTAAGGATCAGGAGATCTTACGGTCAGGACGGCCGAGTTGTAGCAGGAGAGACGGTCACACTTGCTCTCTTGCTACTCTTCGATCCCGGTATTTTAATTGAGTCTCCGAGAGAGAGGAAAGTTTAGCGGGTCTGACGTGTGGGTCAGTCGTTGCTGAGCGTTGAGGAGGGTAAGACAAATATCGAGGAAACATTAATTATATCTAATAAATAATAACCATAATAAATAATAATAAAAACAATTAAGAAATAAATAAACTATTATTAATCTAAAGAAACTAAAACCCGAATCTCCTAAATATTCTGGCATTGGTTAATTTATCTACCGCCCACAATAATAAAAATTTATGATTCAATAATAAATTCATTGCTTGACTATAGCCAAAGCATTTATGTAACAAACAATGTCACCAGGCTAGAACATATTTCCTTTATCCAAACAAACGAGATCATTAACGAACACACCAAATAATATACTGTATTTCAAACTATTACATTAATCACTTTTATATTTACTATAATACGTTTGATTACATACTTAATCTATAGGTTTAAGGCAATGCCACAAGAATTAATAATTAAGCATTTTCGATCAAATAACAATCCTGCTTCCATAGAAATAATCGAAACCCCAATTGTTGAAAAATTGAGTCCCAAATTATAAACAAAATTAAACTCCAATCTTTACAGCTAAGAAAAACCCTTCGCTATATCTCAATGTATCCGCTTGAGTACAGGCTATTTCTTTTAAGATGGGGGAGTCATATATCCAACGTCAATACCTAATAACTTATAAATTTTTCGCCCTCAAAATCAAAGCGTGTGAACGCTTTGTAACCGAACTTTAATTACAGTGAAACCTCGATATAACGAATCTGAGGGGGATCGCAAAATTATTCGTTATATCTATTGATTCGCTATAGGTACTGAAATGTAAAACCTTAGTCCTTTCAAGGGACTTAACAAAAAATTCGTTATATTGGGTTTTTCGTTATAACGAAGTTCGTTATATCGAGGTTTCACTGTATATCTGTATGAATAATCATAAGTTAGTTCTTAAGACGCTTTGTTTCAATAAAGATCGTTTTTGAGTCTCACTTGGTGAGTTTATTACACGAATAAATTTGATCAAGATCGGGTGACTATATCATATAGCTCCCATAGGAACGATCGGTCGAAAACAGTGACTTTTGTCAATAACTTCGTTACTTTTAACGCGATTGCTTTCAAATTAAACATTTGTTAGTTTAATTTATCTGTTAATGACTGCCAAATTTGATAAAGATCGGGTGACTATATCATATAGCTCCCATATGAACGATCGGTGGAAAACAGTGACTTTCATTAATAACTTCGTTATTTCCAATGCTAAACGTTTACTTTTTACGTTTTTCTACTTTGTTGGCTATGGGTAAGGAAAGAGTTACGAAAAAAGTTGAAAGGGAATACAAACTTTGATGCAAGCATTCTGATCGTTTTGATGATCAGAATAGAGCAATATCTTGATGGCTCTGCGATAATCTAATTCACTTAAAATGTGCTGGCCTGAACGGCCGCGACTACGACAAATTTTCAGCTTTGTCTGTGTCTAAGCCTGAGCTTGGATTAATGCGCTGGACTTGCCCATCTTGCGCCAGACAGCAGCTTGATTTTAGCCGAATGTACAGGGATCTTCGTTTAAAGTTTCGTTCGTTAAAAAAAACTGGCCAAACAACTGTCTAACGAGTGTGAATTAAGCGTACATTTATTGTCGCAATTCAAGTTTGTTCCACCTTCTGAGAAGTTGCTCAAGAAATGTACCCTTGAGTTGGTAATAAATGCCCTGCTAAGGTTTTAATTCAAAAGTTTAAGTTTTCTAGGCCTCGCGAAATTTCGTCTTTTAAAATTACGATACCAAATGAGTATTTCTCTCCTAGTTGTACACGAGTTTGCATCCAATAAGAGCTCCCGTCCGCTGCCTGTCCACCTTCCTAATTCATCTTCTGCTTCAAAAAACTAATAATGTCTAGTCTTTGCATTTTTACCAAGCTCTCGAAACTGTTCTATGATAGCCAAACCTTTTCGACTGACATATTAGCTTTTTCTGAAACTTGGCTCAACTCCTCTGTTTTGGATAACGAAATTCTTTCTAATAACTTTATTTCTTATTGGCTTGATCGTGTTGGTCATCATGGCGGTGGAGTACTCATTGATGTCAACTCGAATCTGTGTTCAAGTGTTGTGCCGATTGATCTGCCCTTAGGTGTTGACTTTATTTGCGTCGAGGTTACATGTTCCAACTTTAGCTTATATATTTCTTGTTCAAATATTCCTCCAGCTTCTGATATAATGACCTACATGGCATGATATCGTCTTAAAGATCGTGATTTTCTTATAGTTTTAGGTGATTTTAACTTGCCTAATATTTCTTGGCTGGTTGATGACAATCTATCTGTCTTAATTCCTTCATTTTAACATGTTTTTCTTCATAGCCTACTTGAATGTCCGCTATATCAGTTGAATTATAATCTAATTGATAAATGCGTTCCTTATGTGAATGTCTCTACCGTCTCCAGTGCGCCAGTCTGGTTCACACGTAGGCTCTCTAATTTCCGTAACATTAAATCGAGATATTTTAAAAGGTTTAAAAAAACTGGTTCGCGACTTGACTATGCAAATTATTATGTAGCGAGGTCTCAATTTTGTCTCTTAAATACTCAATGCTACAATAATTATATCGTGCGCTGTAAGGTTGAATTTTATAAGAACCCCAAAAGATTTCACAACGCATTACATTTGACAAAATTACATTTTGTTAATTCCAAAAGACGCTCTAATGTACTACCTTCCACCTTCAGACTTTATGACCAGACTGCTAAAAATGATTCACTGTTTCGGATACCACACCCTATCACCACCCCTGATCATTCTATGCTTCTTACAAAACTTAACATTATGGGCTTTCCCCCGAAACTGTTGGCTTGATTAAAATCATATCTTATTGGCAGAACCCAAAAAGTGTCTTTTCGTTCCTCAATATCTAAAACTGTTCGAGTTACCTCAGTTGTCCACCGAGGCAGTCATCTGGGCCCACTGTTATTTACCCTGTTTATTAATGATTTGCCCTTGGCCTATCCTCACTCACGCGACGTAAAGATTTGTTATTCCTTAAATGATCCTTCTTTCCAAAAGTACTTGCAATCAGATCTCGATGCGTTCTGTGATTGATGCCACGTTAATAAAATAGATCTTAATGCCTCAAAGTGTTATTTTATGACATTCGGTCGTTTGTCTCCTATCAAGTCTGTTCTGTTAGATTGTGTACCATCATTCAAAGACCTAGTCTTCTTGGCTTCATTAAACGTTGATCCCTATGTAACAAAGGTTTTATACATTTCGTTAGTTCGCCCTACTCTAGAATATTGCTCGCCAGTGTGGAACCTGCAATATGATGTTCACCAGCGTAGTATTGAATCGGTACAGAAGCAATTCCTTAAGTTTGCGTTACGCGGTCTTAATTGAGAACCGAGTCTTCCTACCTTCTTATTCTGACAGACTTCTTCTTATTAATCTTCCTTCACTTTACAACCGTAGGCTCGTTTTTGGCATTCTCTTTCTCCATAAACTAGTCAACGTTGAAGTCATTTCTACTAATTTACTAGATATGCTATATTTTTGTGCTCCCTCACGTCGGACCAGAAACTTTTTTCCTATTCACCTTAGTAGATGTCTGACTAACTACTCTCTTCATGAACCTTTTCGTGTTCTGTGCCAATATTTTAACAACCTTTCTCACCTAATTTCTCATCATCTTTCTGTCACTTCTCTTCGCGCTATACTTTTTAATCATCTACAGCGAAACCAATAATAATATTCTGGACTTGGATTGGTTGCAACTCATTCCTGACCACATTGGCTGTGAATCGGGGCATTGCTGGCACCTTGTGCAAATAAAACACCTCCACCGGGTCGGGGATGTTTAGTTGTGTATGAAGCTAAGCTACCTTCTATAATTAATTTGTTATCTGTATTCAAGCTTAAACTTTTTCGTCGACTGCTGGTTAGTTGACGTGAAAGCTGCAGCCACCAAATTTGGTATATAGACTCGTGTAGTATGTAAAGTGATCAAGTTTATTTCAAATTTTATTAAAATTAAAAAGAAAAACGTTTATCTCAAAAACTATTCTACCTAAAGACACCACATTTGGTATGTATATTTGCTTGGTAAATGCGCACACTTTGTATGTGTAAAGATTTTGCCCCCTTTTCGCCCCCGTAATTTAAAAAAAATCGAATATCTCCCGAAGTTTTCTACCTTGTGCAATCAAATTTCCACACTTAAATTCGATACTAATATCCAGCAAAATACCAAATTTGATTGAAATCGGACAAAAAATAGCCAAGTTATTCATATAAACGTTTTTCCATAAGCCCGGAGATGGCCGTTGGCTGGTGGCAGCGCTATTGTGCTCATATGCTTGAGTGAGCGAGACATTAAGATATGCTTGTAAAAATCATGTGAACAGAATTTTTTAAAAATACGTAATACGTAAAACTTGAAGTATTTGTTTTACTGGTGTATTGTATACCTAAGTCGGCGATACGACTTACTTAGTTCATTTTTTCCTACGACGCTGAAAGTACTAAAGGTTTCAGAACTGTACTATCTGGGCTAGATAAGCTTCCAATTGAAACAGTAAAGCAAATGTTGTCTAGCCTCGGCCTCCAAATCACCGATGTTTGGGTCGTTGACAAAACAACAAAATCAAACCACAGACTTCTGCTGTACACCGTGTATTTTGTGAACAAAATAATAGCTCTAAAATTTGAAACTTTGCTTACACCAACCAACATTCGTCTAAATATACCAAATTTTTCCACGTACAGAAGTGATAGGTGTGGCAGCAGAGGCGGCGGAGTTGCCGTTATTGTTAGTAATAAACTTAAACGCTCACACGTCTACAAACCCACCTAATGGAAAACGTAGGCAAAGAAATTAATTTAAGTACTAATAATAGTCTGAAATTATTTGCTGCATATTTTCCTGGCAACACCAACAAATCCTACGAATAATATGTAATTTGATAGTAGCCATGTGATAAATAAAGTAAGGAAGTCGTCTCGCCGACTTAGGTATACCATACACCAAAAAAAACAAATATTTCAAATTTATAATAAAATTTACCTATTTTAGAAAAATTCTGTTCACGTGCTTTTTACTCGCTCATTCAAGCATACGAGCACCCTAGCGCCTCCACCAGCCAACGGCCAACTCCGGCCTAATGGAAACACATTTATATGTATAACCTGGTTATTTTTAGTCAGTTTTAAATCAATTTGCTGGATATTAGTATCAAATTTAAGTGTGGCAAATTTGATTGCACAAGGTAGAAAACTACGGAAGATAATAGGTTTCTTTTCAATTTACGGGGGCGGAAAGAGGCATAGCGAAATCTTTACACATACATGTATACCAAATATGGTGTCTCTAGCTAGAAAAGTATTTAAGATAAACGCTTTTTTTAAATTGCGGTAGCGAGGGTGGCAAAAAGTTCTAATAAATTCGATCACTTTACATACTATACATAGTCTCGGAGATCTGCGTGTTCATACGGACAGACGGACAACGGACATATAGGTATATACTTTATGGGGTTGGAAAAGCTTCCTTCTGCCTGTTCCATACATATTGGCGACTTTAATATACCATTTCACCCTATGGGTGTATGGTATAACAACTATAAACTAGACCTAACAAAAATGTTGCAATCAATGGAAAATACGTAATTTTCGGTGATCTTGACTCGCATCGTAGAAATTGAAACCGTGCTCGAGCTAACTGTTAACGCACCAAAAAATATCGCGAAACATTAGGTATCAAAATCATACCTACATTCCAGTATGGCACAAAAATAAGCCCTCGACTCTGGACCTCTGCATCACAAAGTTAAAAAATGTCCTTGCCTTGTTGGAGTACCAAACATTTGCCTTAAAAACCTCCCACCCAATACTATAATCTACTTAACCCATATTTTCAACTCTTGTTTACAAAACGAATACTTTACTAGAGTCCGGAAAATTTCCAAAGTCGTGCCAATACCCAAGCCAAGGAAGCCTCCCGATAACCCTACAAGCTACAGGCAACTCAACCTCTTATGTGGGATGTCAAAACTATTTGAATAAATTATTAAAAGCAGACTCAACGACTTTTTAGACTCGCACAACATTCTTCCGCCTGAGCAATATGGTATTAGAGCGGAATTAAACTGTTCTTAACCTACCTCAACACTAAAAAACTTTACACAATTTTAACTGCGGTACTAGGGCCAAGATGAAACGAACACTCTCCAAACGACATGCAGGTGAGTATGTTTTATTGTAGATCACTCCATATCGCCCCGAACATCTTTTTGCTATCAGTCTCGTCTTATGTAATGACCGGGTTCCACTTTGGTTTAATTAATA